>NC_066339.1:3634927-3880146 GCF_022539315.1 Serinus canaria
GCAGCGGGGATGGATTTCTGGAGTTTCCTACAATAATTTATTGGGATTTTGGGGGGTTTTGCCCCATCCAGATTGCAGGGCGTTCACAGCAGGGGGGGGATGGATTTCTGGAATTTCCTACAATAATTTATTGGGATTTTGGGGTTTTTTTGCCCCATCCAGATTACAGGGTGTGTGCAGCAGGGATGGATTTCTGGAGTTTCCTACAATAATTTATTGGGATTTTGTTTTTTTTTGACCCATCCAGATTACAGGGTGTGTGCAGCAGGGATGGATTTCTGGAGTTTCCTACAATAATTTATTGGGATTTTGGTTTTTTTTGACCCATCCAGATTACAGGGTGTACGCAGCGGGCGGGATGGGCTCGGACCTGCGGCCCCACAACTTCCTGCAGCACTATGACGTGCTCAAGGACATCTGGGTGTCCCTGGCTGCCATGCCCACCCCCCGCTACGCGGCCACGTCCATCCTGAGGGGCACCAAGATCTACGTGCTGGGTAAGGAGCAGCCCTGCCTCCTCCTCTCTTCCTTCTCCTTCCTTCTCCATCCTTTCTCCTTCTTCCCTTTCCTTTTGCTTCCTTTCTCTTCTTTTTTTCTTCCTTTTTTCCTTCTTTTTTCCTTCCTTCTCTTCCTTTTCTTCCTTTCCCTTCATTTTGCTCCTTCTCCTTCCTTCTCCTTCACTTTTTTCCTTTTGCTTCCTTTTGCATCCTTTGTCCTTCCTCCAACTCCCCCGCCATTTTACATTCCCTCTTTCTCCACCTTCCAACTGCTCCCATTTCAATTCCCCCTCCTTTCCAATTCCCTTACTCCCGTTTCAACTTCTGTCTCCATTTCAACTCCCTCCCTTCCTCCTTTCCAATTCCCTCGTCCAATCCCTCTCCATTTCAATCCCTCTCCATTGCAACCTCCTCCCAACTCTCTCTCCATTTCAATTCCCTCTCCTCCTCCTTCCAATTCCCTCCTTTCCAATTCCCTCTCCAATTCCTTCTCTCTCCATTTCCATTCCCTCCTTCCCACTCCCTCTCCTTTCCAACTCCCCTCTCCAATTCCCTCTTTCCCAATTCCCTCCTTCCCAATTCCCTCTCCTTCCCAGGGGAAGGCAATCCAAGTACGCCGTCAACGCCTTCGAGGTTTTTGACACGGACACGCTCTCCTGGACCAGGTTCCCCAACATTCCCACCAAGAGAGCCTTCTCCAGCTTCGTTCCCACCGAGGGGAAGCTCTTCAGCCTCGGGGGGCTGCGCCAGGGCCGGCTCTACCGGCAGCCCAAGTTCATGAGGACCGTGGACGTCTTCGACCTGGAGCAAGGTGGGAGCTGGGCCAGCCATGGACCTTCCTGAGGGGTTTGGGGACACAGGGATGGGTTTGGGGACACAGGGCTGGGTTTGAGGACACAGGGGTGGGTTTGGGGTTTGGGGACACAGGGCTGAGTTTGTGGTTTGGGGACACAGGGATGGGTTTGGGGACACAGGGCTGGGTTTGGGGCACACAGGGATGGGTTTGGGGACACAGGGGGTGGTTTTGGGGACACAGGGATGGGTTTGGGGTTTGGGGACACAGGGATGGGTTTGGGGACACAGGGGTGGGTTTGGGGTTTGGAGACACACACGGATGGGTTTGGGGTTTGGGGACACAGGGATGGGTTTGGGGACACAGGGCTGGGTTTGGGGTTTGGGGACACAGGGATGGGTTTGGGGACACAGGGCTGGGTTTGGGGTTTGGGGACACAGGGCTGGGTTTGGGGACACGGGGTGGGTTTGGGGTTTGAGGACACAGGGCTGGGTTTGGGGTTTGGGGACACACAGGGCTGGGTTTGTGGTTTGGGGACACAGGGATGGTTTGGGGACACAGGGCTGGGTTTGGGGCACACAGGGCTGGGTTTGGGGTTTGGGGACACAGGGGTGGGTTTGGGGTTTGGGGACACACGGGGCTGAGTTTGGGGTTTGGGGACACACGGGGCTGGGTTTGGGGCTCTGCCATCCTTGCCGAGCACTGAGCTCCCATCTGCTGCCTCCTGGAGCTCAGCTTAGAGGACGATTTCCAGTCGGAATTACTGAGTGCAATGGGAAAACCCCGCTGCCATGGGAGCTGGATCCAAGAGTGGGATAACCGGGGCCAAACCCCACCCATTCCATGGGGTTTTACCACCCCAAGGTGCAGCAGCCAAAGTGCCCTTTCAGAGCCAGGGGCTCAGAGGGGTGGATGCCACTCCAGGAGTGGCTGATCCCACAAACCCAGCGTGTCCTGTCCTTCCAGGGGGGTGGATGAAGATGGAGCGCTCCTGCTACCTGAAGAAAAGGCGAGCAGACTTCGTGGCCGGCTACCTGCGAGGCAGAGTTGTGGTGGCTGGGGGCCTGGGTGAGGCTCTGGGACTGTGGGAACCCTTTAAAAAGCTGTTGGAATTGCTGTCATCCCCCAAAAAAGGAGAAATCCCGACCCTGGCTGGTGGGAGGGAGCAGGGAAAAGAAACCCCTGAGGGGATGGGGTAGAGAGCAGCCAAGAGAAACTCGGTGGTGCTTCCCAGATCATCCAGCGCTTCCTTTTGTGCTTCCAGGGAATCAGCCGACCGTGCTGGAGTCGGCAGAGGCTTTCCACCCCGAGAAGAACAAGTGGGAGAGCCTCCCCCCCATGCCCACCCCGCGCTGCGCCTGCTCCAGCATCGTGCTGAGGGACTGCCTGCTGGCCGTGGGGGGCGTCAGCCAGGGGCTCAGCACGGCCGTGGAGGCTCTGTGCCTCTCTGACTCCTGATCCGAGCTCACCTGAGGGGGGATCCCACCTGGAACAGGGCCCTGTGCCTCTCTGGCTCCTGATCCGAGCTCACCTGGAGGGAGGATCCCACCTGGAACAGGTCCCTGTGCCTCTCTGATTCCTGATCTGAGCTCACCTGGAGGAGAACCCCACCTGGAACAGGGCCCTGTGCATCTCTAATTCCTGATCCCAGCCCACCTGAGGGAGGATCCCACCTGGAACAGGGCCCTGTGCCTCTCTGACTCCTGATCCGAGCCCACCTGAGGGGGATCCCACCTGGAACAGGGCCCTGTGCCTCTCTGATTCCTGATCCGAGCCCACCTGAGGGAGGATCCCACCTGGAACAGGCCCCTGTGCCTCTCTGGTTCCTGATCCGAGCCCACCTGAGGGGGATCCCACCTGGAACAGGGCCCTGTGCCTCTCTGACTCCTGATCTGAGCCCACCTGGAGGAGGATCCCGCCTGGAACAGGTCCCTGTGCCTCTCTGATTCCTGATCTGAGCCCACCTGGAGGAGGATCCCGCCTGGAACAGGTCCCTGTGCCTCTCTGATTCCTGATCTGAGCCTACCTGGAGGAGAATCCCACCTGGAACAGGGCCCTGTGCCTCTCTGATTCCTGATCCAAGCCCACCTGAGGGGGATCCCACCTGGAACAGGGCCCTGTGCCTCTCTGACTCCTGATCCGAGCCCACCTGAGGGGGATCCCACCTGGAACAGGGCCCTGTGCCTCTCTGATTCCTGATCCGAGCCCACCTGAGGGAGGATCCCACCTGGAACAGGGCCCTGTGCCTCTCTGATTCCTGATCCGAGCTCACCTGAGGGAGGATCCCACCTGGAACAGGGCCCTGTGCCTCTCTGACTCCTGATCCGAGCTCACCTGGAGGAGGATCCCGCCTGGAACAGGCCCCTGTGCCTCTCTGACTCCTGATCCGAGCCCACCTGAGGGGAATCCCACCTGGAACAGGTCCCTGTGCCTCTCTGACTCCTGATCCGAGCCCACCTGGAGGAGAATCCCACCTGGAACAGGGCCCTGTGCCTCTCTGATTCCTGATCCGAGACCACCTGAGGGGGATCCCACCTGGAACAGGGCCCTGTGCCTCTCTGATTCCTGATCCGAGACCACCTGAGGGGGATCCCACCTGGAACAGGGCCCTGTGCCTCTCTGACTCCTGATCCGAGCTCACCTGAGGGGGATCCCACCTGGAACAGGTCCCTGTGCCTTTCTGACTCCGGACTGGATCCCACCTGGAGGAGGATCCCACCTGGAACAGGTCCCTGTGCCTCTCTGGTTCCCGACTGGATCCCCCCTGGAACAGGTCCCTGCCCTGGCTGTCCCCAGCAGTGACATTGGGGACAGTGCTGGCAGCTCCAGGACTGGGACAGCGCCATCCAGCTGCTCCAGGGGTCTGGTAGCGCCTCCAGAACCACATCCAGGGATTCTGCTGCCT
Source organism: Serinus canaria (assembly GCF_022539315.1). Classification (NCBI taxonomy): domain Eukaryota; kingdom Metazoa; phylum Chordata; class Aves; order Passeriformes; family Fringillidae; genus Serinus; species Serinus canaria. The sequence goes on from NC_066339.1 coordinate 3,639,123, forward strand.
CCTTTCCTGGCACTGCTGTCCATGAGGAACCCCCACACTGGCCAGGGGTTTGTCCCCTCCTGTCACTGTCACAGCTCCATGGGGACATCCAGCTGGAGGAGCTGCTCCCCACAGCTCCATGGGGGACAAACTGCTCCCCACATCTCCATGGGGGTGGAACTGCTCCTCACATCTCCATGGGGACACCCAGACAGAGGAACTGCTCCCCACAGCTCCATGGGGGTGCAACTGCTCCCCACATCTCCATGGGGTAGGAATTTCTCCCCACATCTCCACGAGGACACCCAGCTGGAGGAATTGCTCCCCAGAGCTCCATGGGGGTGCAACTGCTCCCCAGAGCTTCATGGGAAAGGAATTTCTCCCCACATCTCCATGGGGACATCAGCTGGAGGAGCTGCTCCCCACATCTCCATGGGGACACCCAGCCACAGGAACTGCTCCCCACATCTCCATGGGGTGGAAGTGCTCCTCAGAGCTCCATGGGGTAGGAATTTTTCCCCACATCTCCACGAGGACACCCAGCCGGAGGAGCTGCTCCCCAGAGCTCCATGGGGACACCCAGCCACAGGAACTGTTCCCCACATCTCCATGGGGACACCCAGATGGAGGAGCTGCTCCCCACATCTCCATGGGGTAGGAATTGCTCCCCACATCTCCATGGGGGTGGAACTGCTCCCCACATCTCCATGGGGACACCCAGCCAGAGGAACTGCTCCCCACATCTCCATGGGGTAGGAATTTCTCCCCACATCTCCATGGGGGTGGAACTGCTCCCCACATCTCCATGGGGACACCCAGCCAGAGGAACTGCTCCCCACATCTCCATGGGGTAGGAATTTCTCCCCACATCTCCACGAGGACACCCAGCTGGAGGAGCTGCTCCTCACATCTCCATGGGGACACCCAGCCAGAGGAACTGCTCCCCAGAGCTCCATTGGGACACCCAGCCAGAGGAACTGCTCCCCAGAGCTCCATTGGGACACCCAGCCACAGGAACTGCTCCCCAGAGCTCCATGGGGCCACCCAGCCAGAGGAATTTCTCCCCACATCTCCATGGGGACACCCAGCCACAGGAACTGCTCCCCAGAGCTCCATGGGGACACCGAGCCACAGGAACTGCTCCTCACATCTCCATGGGGACACCCAGCCACAGGAACTGCTCCCCAGAGCTCCATCGGGACACCCAGCCACAGGAACTGCTCCTCACATCTCCATGGGGACACCCAGCCACAGGAACTGCTCCTCACATCTCCATGGGGACACCCAGCCACAGGAACTGCTCCTCACATCTCCATGGGGTAGGAATTTCTCCCCACAGCTCCATGGGGACACCCAGCTGGAGGAGCTGCTCCCGACAGCTCCTGCCCACATGAAGGACTCCGGAGATCCCTGTGTGGGAATTGAGTCCCTGCACCATCCTGGTCACAGGTGACACCTTGGGAGGAGCTGGGGCTCTCCAGAGGGGTCACTGGTGGCTCAGGGGGCACAGTGGTGGTGTCCTCCTCCATCCTGGGATCTGCGAGTGCTTCCCTACAGATTTTTCTCCCAGAGGAAACTCCAAACCTGCAGCAGGATCTGGGATCACTCTCTGCCTTCCCAGCCGGGCTCCTCCTGCCATCCCGTGGCTGTTCCTCGGGATTCCGGCAGGAGCTGGAGCCTGGGGCTGCTCCCGAGGGTGAATTCTGCTCTGACCCCTCACTGCTGGCACGGGACTGGCACAGGACTGGCACAGGACTGGCACAGCCGGGTGCCAGGCGGGGGTGGCCTCATCCCTGCCCTCCCCTGGGATGCTCCTGCTGGGAAATGGGACCCAACAGGACAAACCTCCCCGGGTTTGGCACAGCAGGGCAGTGCCCTCCCTCCAGGTGCCGGAGGTGTGACCCCAGCCCAGTTCGGGTGGGTCGGGCGGTCCCGGCCGTGCCTGCAGGGCGGGTTTGGGGATTGCAGCGGGTTTGGGTGCTTTGGTTCGGGCTGGGTCTCTCCCCAGAGCTGTGAACAGCAGATGGCATCGCTGGGCCGAGCGATGCAGCGGCACCTCCGGCAGCCCTCCCGCTGTCCCCGGCTGCCCTGGCCGGGTGGCGCTGGACCAGGGCGGCTCTAAAATCCCATTTCAGGTGCTGCAAGATCCAACAAATAATGTGGATGTTGCGCCTCTCCTCCAGTATTTTATTCCCGTAGAAACCCCCCCCCCCCCAGGAGCCCAAACACCCACCAGGAGCTGGGACAGGGCTGGATTTGGGTCCAAAGGGTCTCTGATGCTGCTGCCTGGGAAATGTCTCTGGAACTGGGTCTTGCTGCAGCTCCCTGAGCTCTGCAGTGAATCCCTTGGGATGAGAGGGCCCCAGAGCTCCTTTCCCTGGAAAAATGTTGGGTTGGTCACCAGCCAGCTCCTCCTGGCCCTGGGGGGGTGCAGGATGCCCTGGGCCTGTCCCTCTGCCCCCAAAACCCCCGGGACCCCTCACCCTCCGTGCCTGCTCCTTTATCCCAACCCAGCCGAGCCTTTGGAGTTTTCCAGCCACAAAAAAATCCCGGAGCGGCCCCGGCCGTGTCCTTGCCTGAACTCCCCACGCTCGGAGTTGACTGAGAGGCTTTTCAGCCCCGGTGGCTGCTCCAGCACAGAGGCTGAGGGCTGAGCTGGCCCTGCTGCCAAAAATCATCATTTATGATCCCCGAGCAGACTTGGTCTGCACAAACAGGAAACTTCCTCAAGGAACAGCCTCCAAAGGATCCGGTGGTGGAGCAGAATAATTCCTGCACCTTGCCATGGGCTCGGGACACGCGGCTGGGCTGGCCCTGGCTGGTGGGGACAATATTTTTGGGGGTCAGTTTGTGGGGACAGCTCCCCAAAGGAGCCCAGCGCGGGGTTGTGTGAGCGCTGCTCCAGCTGCAGCCGGGAATTCCGCTCTGGAGAGCTGGGAATTGAGCTCTGGGATCACCTCTGTCACTGCCATCCTCATCCCTGGGATGTCCCCAACCCGCTGGGGCCACCAGCAGCAGAGTCACCCCTGGCTGCTCCCATTCCCAGGGAATCTACCGGCGTTGGAGCGGATGTGGAGTCACCATCCTGAGACACAGACACTTCCTGCCCACTAAATAAAAGCTCCAGCTTTTTTGGGTTTTTTTTTTTTTTTTTTTGTGGGTTTTTGTGGTTTTTTACTGAATTTTTTGGGGTTTTTTTTGAGGGGAATTTTTCTTATTTTTTCCTCCAAACGCCTCGGGGTTTCTGCAGCCCCACGTGCTGTGACAGCCCCAGTGCCTGAGAGGGTGACAGGGACACCTGGGGGGTGGATTTGTGGTAAAGGAAGCCTTGGAGGGATGGTTTGGTGGGAAAATTGGGATGGATGGATGGATGGATGGATGGATGGATGGATGGATGGATGGATGGATGGATGGATGGATGGATGGATGATGGATAGATGGACGGATGGATGATGTATGGACAGATGGATGATGGATGGACAGACAGATGGAACCCCCAGCTGCACTCCTGGGGCGGCCTCTGCTGCTCTCATCACTCCTGGAAGGCCATAAATGACTTTTCCAAAGGCTCCCTTGGTGCTGATGAGTTTCCCTTATCCTGCAGACGGATGGCGAGGATCAGAGCAGTCCAGGATCCGAGCAGCCCAGGGTCAGAGCAGTCCAGGATCAGAGCAGTCCAGGATCAGAACAGTCCAGGATCAGAGTAGTCCAGGATCAGAACAGCCCAGGGTCAGAGCAGCCCAGGTCAGAGCAGTCCAGGATCAGAGCAGTCCAGGATCAGAGCAGTCCAGGATCAGAGCAGCCCAGGATCAGAGCAGTCCAGGATCCGAGCAGTCCAGGATCCGAGCAGTCCAGGATCCGAGCAGTCCGGGTCAGAGCAGTCCAGGGTCAGAGCAGTCCAGGGTCAGAGCAGTCCAGCATCAGAGCAGTCCAGGATCAGAGCAGTCCAGGATCCGAGCAGTCCAGGGTCGAGCAGTCCAGGGTCAGAGCAGTCCAGGGTCAGAGCAGTCCAGGATCAGAGCAGTCCAGGGTCAGAGCAGTCCAGGATCAGAGCAGTCGAGGGTCAGAGCAGTCCAGGATCAGAGCAGCCCAGGATCAGAGCAGTCCAGGATCAGAGCAGTCCAGGATCAGAGCAGTCCAGGATCAGAGCAGCCCAGGATCAGAGCAGCCCAGGATCAGAGCAGTCCAGCATCAGAGCAGCCCAGGATCAGAGCAGTCCAGGATCAGAGCAGTCCAGGATCAGAGCAGTCCAGGGTCAGAGCAGTCCAGGATCAGAGCAGTCCAGGATCCGAGCAGTCCAGGATCAGAGCAGTCCAGGATCAGAACAGCCCAGGATCAGAGCAGTCCCGGCTCTCTCCGCGGGTTTCAGAGGCAAAATGCGTTTCACACCTGCCGGAGCACCCCGGCAGCAGGTGAGGAATGCCGGGGCTCAGCGCCTCCAACGAGCGTTAAACTTTTGGTTGTCTCTGGCATTTTAATGACTCTCCCTTTCCCCGTGGGAGGTCTCCCTGCCCCCAGAGAATCTCTTTCGTGATGTTTATTCCTTTCCCAGTCCACAAACACAGCTTGTGCCCACCCAATCCCGAGGCAGAGCCGCAGGTTTTGGCCGGGATGTGGAAGTTTCCAGAGCCGGGATAACGCTGTAGAATTTATTTTAATGTCATCAATTAATGAATACAAATTTCGGAGCCTGCAAGCAGACGGAGCTCTGGCCCTGACCGAGCACCAAGCTGAGCTCGGAGCAGGTTTCCCTGACGCGGAGCCAAATTCCTGACTGGATTTCAGGTTGGGGTTAGTGGACACCCAAGCTCGGTTTGGGATTTCCAGGGGAATTTCGGTGGATTTCCCCAGCGGAGAAAGCGGCGGGTGCTGCCACAATGCAGGATCCTTATCAGCGGATTCCAGCGGGCCCCGCAGCCCTTGGCATTTCCATGAAAATGGGAAAGGCTTCCTGAGCCGCTCTGGAACAAACATCCCCCGGCCTCCCTCCCTCCCACGGCAGCGCAGAATCCTTGGGAGGAATTTATCCGCTGGGAACAGAAACTCCCGCGGGGCTGCGCGGCGGGGAAAGCTCGGGAAAAGCATCCCGAGAAATCCACCGGGATCCAGACACGGGGCTGGGGAGATCCGGTTAAAAACGGGAGAACACTCCCGGTACCAAAGTGATTCCAGCATTTATTCTAAAATAAATAAAGTCCCAAAGCAAGGGGTGCTAAAAGTGATTTCAGCATTTATTCTAAAAAGTGAATGGCACAAAGCAAGGGGTGCTAAAGTGATTTCAACATTTATTATAATAAAAGAAAGGTCCAAAGTAAGGGGTGCTAAAGTGATTCCAGCATTTATTACGATAAAATAAAAGACAAAAGCAAGGGTACTAAAGTGATTTCAGCATTTATTATAAAAAAGAGAAAGGCCCAAATCAAGAGGTACTAAAGTGATTTCAGGATTTATTTATTTATTTTATTTACTAAAAGGGATTTCAGCATTTCTTACAATAAAAGAAAGGCCCAAGCAGGGGTACTAAAGTGATTTCAGCATTTATTATTAAAAAAAATAAAGGCCCAAAGTAAGGGGTACTGAAGTGATTCCAGCATTTATTACAATAAAATAAAGGACGAAAGCAAGGGGTACTAAAGTGATTCCAGCATTTATTCTAAAAAATAAAAGTCCCAAAGCAAGGGGTGCTAAAGTGATTCCAGCATTTATTATAATTAAAAGAAAGTCCCAAAGCAAGGGGTGCTAAAGTGATTTCAACATTTATTATAATAAAAGAAAGTCCAAAGTAAGGGTGCTAAAGTGATTCCAGCATTTATTACGATAAAATAAAAGACAAAGCAAGGGGTACTAAAGTGATTTCAGCATTTATTATAAAAAAGAGAAAGGCCCAAATCAAGAGGTACTAAAAGTGATTTCAGGATTTATTTATTTATTTTATTTACTAAAAGTGATTTCAGCATTTCTTACAATAAAATAAAGGCCCAGAGCAAGGGGCACTAAAGTGATTTCAGCATTTATTATAAAAAAAATAAAGGCCCAAAGTAAGGGTACTAAAGAGATTCCAGCATTTATTACAATAAAATAAAGGACGAAAGCAAGGGGTACTAAAAGTGATTTCAGAATTTATTCTAAAAAATGAAAGTTCCAAAGTAAGGGGTACTAAAGTGATTTCAACATTTATTATAATTAAAAGAAAGTCCCAAAGCAAGGGTGCTAAAGTGATTCCAGCATTTATTTATTTATTTATTTACTAAAAGGGATTTCCAGCATTTATTACAATCAAAGAAAGGCCCAAGCAGGGGTACTGAAGTCATTCCAGGATTTATTATAAAAAAATAAAGGCTCAAAGTAAAGGATGCTAACGTGATTTCAGGATTTATTTATTTATTTTATTTATTAAAAGTGATTCCAGCATTTATTCCAACAGAAGGAAGGCCCAGAGAGGGCCGGGCCGGGCAGAGCGCTCCCGCCGAGACGGGCAGTCATTCTCATAACCACCTTTAACCCCTTTTACAATATAATAACCCAGCTGACAGCACGTGCTGAGCAATTATCAACTATTCTACGATAATTTCTAACCTATTTTTAACAGCGACAGCGACATTTCCCCCTCCGGCCGGGGCAATCTCTTGGCTGGCCGCAGCCAGGGAGGTTTGAGCCGTGCCCGGACAGGATCCTGTTTGCTTTGAGGCTGAAATTGCGGCACTCGGGTTCAGCTCAGCTCCTCCCCGCCGGGTTTATCTTCCCCGTGGCCCTTGGAAACGGCTCCCGTGGCTGCTCTGTAAATAATTCATGACCACAATTCATTAGCGCCGCTCATTAGCGCCGCTCTTTATCGCAGCCCATTATCGCAGTTCGTTATCGCGATTGAGGCAGCCCGGGATCGCCTTCGGATGTCCCGGGATGATTTTGGAATGAGCAGAGGGATTTGTGCCTGGTTTGTTGAGGTGGGAAGGAGGAGCCCGGAGCTGCTCATCCCTGCCAGGAACCGAGGTGGCCGGAAAAATCAGTGACAGCGGCAGGAGAAGGGACATGGGTGTCTTCATTGTACCAAAATGGCATTTGGGGTGTGTGGGACATTGCTGGGACAGGTGACAGCAACAGGGAGTGGCCCAATGGTACCAAAATCACATTTGGGGTGTGTGGGACCAAGCTGGGACAGGTGACAGCCATGGAGAGTGGCCCAAATCTCCCAAAATGACATTTGGTGTGTGTGGGACATTGCTGGGACAGGTGACAGCCACGGAGAGTGGCCCAATGGTATAAAAATGACATTTAATGTGTGTGGGACTGTGCTGGTACCTGTCACAGCCATGGAGAGTGGCCCAGTGGTACCAAAATGACATTTAATGTGTGTGGGACAGTGCTGGGACAGGTGACAGCCATGGGGAGTGGCCCAGTGGTACCAAAATGACATTTAATGTGTGTGGGACCGTGCTGGGACAGGTCACAGCCATGGAGAGTGGCCCAATGGTACCAAAATGACATTTGATGTGTGTGGGACATCTCTGGGACAGGTGACAGCCGTGGGGAGCAGTTTGGTGCAAGGCTGTGCCCATGACTTGTGGTCCCACCTTCCCTGAGGGACATCTCTCCCTCAAAAGGTCACTCCATAACCTCACCCCGGTGACAAAACCAGCCAGGGGACAGTGCCACCCACCTGGGTCTGTCGTGACAGCGAGACACAGCCCCGAGGCGCTGCGAGCTCCATCCCGTGTCACCTCTGTGTCACCTCTGCGTCACCTCCAAAGCCCGCAGAGAGCAGCCAGGGTTTCAACCATCCTTTGGGACCCCCTGCTCTGCCAGGGCTGGCCGGGAAGAGCCAGGTCCGGGTGAGTAATCCCGCGGTTATCTCCCTCTGCCATCGATCCGGGCTGTCCTCACCCAGACCAGCTCCTTTGTTTTGGCTCTTCTGGGAAATCATCGCATTCTTTTAATATCTCCCGAGGCAGATTTACCGCAGGGAGACCACACGGGGAGAAGGTGGTGCTGAGGAGCCGGGATGGCCCTGGGGAGCCTCAGTTTCCCCCTGGCTCAGGGCCTGGAGAACCTTCTGGTTCCTCCCTGCCAGGCTGAGTGTCCAGGAGGGCAAAGGGTGGCTCTGCGGGGAGGGTGGACAGGCTGCACTCGCCCAGGCCTCTCCTCCCCCTGAGTTTGCCCTAAATGCCAGTTTTTCCCTGGGTTTGGGTGCAGTTTTCCCCTGGGATTTGGTGCAGTGTTTCCCTGAGATTTGGGTGCAGTTTTTCCCGGGGTTTGGGTGCAGTTTTCCCCTGGGATTTGGTGCAGTTTTTCCCTGGGATTTGGTGCAGTTTTCCCCTGGGATTTGGTGCAGTTTTTCCCTGGGATTTGGTGCAGTTTTCCCCTGGGATTTGGTGCAGTTTTTCCCTGGGTTTGGGTGCACTGGGACTCCTCACAGCAAATCCTGTCTGGCTGTGCATGCCCCTCTGCCCCCAGTGGGACATCCACATGATGCAATTATGGAATGGTTTGGGCTGGAAGGAACCTTAAACATCACCCAGTGCCATGGCAGGGACACCTTCCACTGCCCCAGCCTGCTCCCAGCCCTGTCCAGCCTGGCCTTGGGCACTGCCAGGGATCCAGGGGCAGCCCCAGCTGCTCTGGGCACCCTGTGCCAGGGCCTGCCCACCATCCCAGGAGGAATTTCATCCCAATATCCCATCTAACCCTGCCCTCAGCCACTGTGAAGCCATTCCCCCCTGCCCTGGCACTCCAGGCTCTTCCCCAATGCCCCTCTGACCCTCCCAGCGCTCTGGGCCCGCCCCTCTTTCCAACCTTTGGGTAAAAATCCCTCCCTGCACCATCCCCTGGAAAATCCCCAGCCTGGAAACACTCCCGTGCCCCCTTTGCCCCCTGGATCCCCTCTGCCCCCCCTCCCTACACCCCCGTGCCCCCTTTGCCCCCTGGATCCCCTCTGCCCCCCTCCCCAAACCCCCGTGCCCCCTTGCTCCCTGGATCCCCTCTGCCCCCCTCCCCACACCCCCTCCCTCACCCCAATTTTTCGGGGTGCTCCCTGGCTCTCCCCCAGCCCCTCCCCGTCCGTTCCCCGCTCCCAGCGTTGCCCGTGGGGGTCTCCCCGCTGCCGCCCCCCCATCCGTGTCCCGGCCCCGGGCGGGGCGGCCCCGGCAGCCGCCAATGGGCGCGGGGGGGCGCGGCCGCCGGAGCCGCCGCTTTTATCGGCCGGGCCGGGCCGGGAGGCGGCGGAGCGAGAGCCGGGATCGGGATGGAGCGGGCGGCAGGGCCCGGAACCGGCCCCGGTTCCGCGCTGGCCGCCTCGCTGGCCGAGGGGCTGATCAAATCGCCGCGGCCGCTGATGAAGAAGCAGGCGGTGAAGCGGCACCACCACAAGCACAACCTCAAGCACCGCTACGAGTTCCTGGAAACGCTGGGCAAAGGAACCTACGGGAAGGTGAAGAAAGCTCGGGAGCGCTCCGGGAAGCTGGTAAGGATCCCCCCGTGAGGGGTCCCCGGTCTCCGAGCATCTCCTGTCCCCGATGCATCCTCGGCGTCGCCGGTGGTCCCCCCCCGGTTCGGTGCGTCCCTCCCTGTCCCCGGTGTGTCCCCCCCGGTTCGGTGCGTCCCCCCCGGTTCGGTGCGTCCCTCCCTGTCCCCGGTGTGTCCCCCCCGGTTCGGTGCGTCCCTCCCTGTCCCCGGTGTGTCCCCCCCGGTTCGGTGTGTCCCTCCCTGCCCCCGGTGTGTCCCCCCCGGTCCGGTGCGTCCCTCCCTGTCCCCGCTGTATCCCCGCCGTGTTTCTCGGCAGTCCCCGAGCTGCCCCCGCTTCCCGCAGCCCGGCCTCGCTGCCGCCCCCTCCGGTTCTCTCCCCTCCAGCCCGTTCCCGGCGCATCCTCACGGACCTCCGAGCATCCCCCGCTCCGAGCATTTCGTCCCCGGTGCCTCCCCCGGTGTAGCCCCCGGTGCATCCCCGGTGCCGCCGGTCCCGGCCGGGCCCCGCTCCCCCCGCAGCCTGCGGGAAGCTGCGGCTCTGCCCTGGCCGTGCTGCAGGGGGGTCTCAGCGGGGCCGGGGGCAGCCCCGAGGGGTCTCGCCCCCCTCCTCCCGGGGAGCTGCAGCTCCTCTCGCCCACTTGACCGCGGTGGCGCTTCCTGGGGGAAGGAGCGGGCGGGGACGCGGCCGCCAAAGCAAACAGCGCACTCCAGGCTGGAGGGCTCTTCCCTTCCTCTCACCCTGGGTTTGCCTTTCTCACGCTGTGCGGCAGCCAGGGCGCAGCCGGGCTCTCCAAAACCCTGACTCACCCCAGGCCGCTCGGGGAAAGTGGCTCTGGCTCAGCCCAGCGCAGCTTTCCTCCGTGAAAAGGGGAATGAACCCCCCGTGATTGAATCCCCCGGCTCTGAACCCCCAGGATTGAATCCCCCGGCTCTGAACCCCCCCAGGATTGAATCCCCCGACTCTGAAACCCCCAGGGCTGAACCCCCGTGATTTAACCCCCCCAGGGCTGAACTCCCCGTGATTGAACCCCCCGGGACAGAACCCCCGTGGTTGAACCCCTCGGCTCTGAACCCCCCGGGACCGAACCCCCGGGACCGAACCCCCGGGACCGAACCCCCCAGGACCGAACCCCCCAGGACTGAACCCCCCAGGACTGAACCCCCCGGGTTGAACCCCCAAAAACTCCCGGCTCTGCTCTGTCCTGTGGGAATCTGCAAGGATTCCACCTCGGATGTGAATCCCCAGCTTGGAAGGGTGCGAGGGACCCCCAAAGCCCCTCGGAGCCCGGTCTGAGCAGGGGGGGGCGAGCTGCGGGTGGCAGCACTGGCCCTGCCAGGGGCTGGGATGGGATGGGCGCCATCCCACGGGGACACGCCGCGGGGAAAAGCCGCGAATCCGCCACTTTCCTCGATGAAATGATAATCTTGATGAAATCAGATCCGAAGGCAGCTCTGCCCATCCGAGCCGCTGCTTTTGCTGCACAATCAGGCCCTGGAAATGCGGGATTCCACCCGCAGAGCTGCAGCGATCCCTCCTCCCCTCGGCCTGGGCCAGCGAATTCTCCTTTCCCTGCCCGCACCTGCAGCTCGGAAATCTCCACTCCCTGCCCAAATTCTCCCTGCCAACCCCTCGGGATCGCTCTGTTCTCATGCAAATCCATCCCACCGAGCCCTCCATCGAGGCGGCAGAAACCCAAAGGTTCTGCTCGGCCTGCTGGAGGAGCAGCAGAATCCAAGCCACAAAATCCTCTCGCCACAAATTCCTTCTCGGAGCGTTTCCGAGCCGGCCTCGGTTGTTGTTCTGCTCCTTCCCCGAGTGGTTTTCACTTCCCAAAATGCGAGGGCAGGGAGCGGGCAGCCCTCGTGGGGATCCCACGGCACCGGCTGGGGCTGAAAAGCCGGAGCTGCTCCATCCGCGGGGATTTTTTGCCTCTGGGTGTTGAACCAGCCCGAATTTCTCGTTCCTCCCCGAATTTTCCAATCCCTGCACTCCCGAGCGGGCTGGTTTGCTGGAAGGTGACAGGAAATTCCAGGCTCCTGCAGCTGGAGGATGTTTTGGGACTTCCATGAATTATTTGTCTGGGAAAAATCCCTTTTTTTTTTCCTGTTAGAAATCCTTTCTCTGGAGCGATGCTCCTGCTGAGTGCCTTTCCCAGCCCTTACAGAAATCCCTGCAATATCAGGCGGGCAGGGAATTGCTGGTTGCTTTTCCTTCCCCTTTTTTCCCCACTTCCCTTTCCCCCCATTTTTACTTTCACTTTTTTTACTTTCCTTTTTCCTCCCCCTTTCTTTTTTTTCCTCCCCCTTTCTTTTTTTTCCTCCCCCTTTCTTTTTTTTCCTCCCCTTTCTTTTTTTTCCTCCCCCCCTTTTTTTTCCCTCCCTTTTATTTTTCTTCCTCGCTTTTATTTTTCTTCTTCGCTTTTATTTTTCTCCCTCCCCTTTTATTTTCTTCCATCCCTTTTATTTTCTTCCATCCCTTTTATTTTCCCCTTCCCTTTCCCCCACCTCTTTGCAGAGCAGCCTCGGGGCTCTTTTTTTCCCTCCCAGCCCGGAGTTTTTCCCAGCCTTGTTCCCCATCCCTGGCCCTCAGCCAAGCCAAACACGCCCGGGGACCTCCCGTGGGACTCTCCCGGTGTCACCAACGCTGCTCGGGGCCCTGTGGTGCTGAAAGCAGCACCTGGAATATTCCAGAGCCTCCTTTGATCCGCGGCCAGGGGCGAACCCCGCTCGGTTCCAGGCTGGATTTCAATCCCAAATTCAATCCCGATTTCAATCCCAAATTCAATCCCGAATTCAATCCCAGTTTCAATCCCGATTTCAATCCCAGTTTCAATCCCGATTTCAATCCCAGTTTCAATCCCGATTTCAGTCCCAAATTCAATCCCAATTTAAATCCCGAATTCAATCCCAATTTAAATCCCGAATTCAATCCCGATTCCAGTCCCGAATTCAATCCCGATTTCAGTCCCGAATTCAATCCCGAATTCAATCCCAATTTCAATCCCGATTTCAATCCCAGTTTCAATCCCGAATCCAGTCCCAAATTCAATCCATTAATCCCGATTTCAGTCCCAAATCATCCAATTAAATCCCGATTCATCCCGTTCAATCCCGATTTCAATCCCAGTTTCAATCCCGATTCCAGTCCCAAATTCAATCCCAATTTAAATCCCAAATTCAATCCCGATTTCAATCCGAGTTTCAATCCCGATTCCAGTCCCGAATTCAATCCCGATTCCAGTCCCGAATTCAATCCCGATTCCAGTCCCGAATTCAGTCCCGAATTCAATCCCGATTTCAGTCCCAATTTAAATCCCGAATTCAATCCCGAATTCAATCCCGAATTCAATCCCACTTTAAATCCCGAGTTCAATCCCGATTTCAATCCCAAATTCAACCCCAATTTCAATCCCAATTTCCCCAAACTGCCCCTGCAGTCTGGAACAGCTCCTTAAGCACTGCCTGGGGTTGCAGCTTCATTTATGTTTCAGCAGCTGCTGAAAATTCCCGTTCTGCCCCCAAAACCTGGGAATTCAAAGCCCTATTTTGACTTGGGAAGAGCTCCCGAGCTCCCTGGGAGCCCCAGGGCATTTCTGGGTGTCCCCAGCTGCTGTCCCCAACTCCAGGGTGGCCTTTGGGGCTCCCTCTGCTCCCAAACCCCTTGGGCAGGGGAAATTTGGGAGCCAAGCCCTGCTTGGCACCCCTGGGGGAGGATGGGGCAGCTCCACCTGCCTGGAGGTCGCTGATTTTGGGATGGGGCTGGATCCAGCCAGGAGCATCTCCTGGAGCTGCTCCGTCTTTTTGTGGGTTGTGGTTCTTGCCCTGAGCCCTGGCTCGGAATTTTGGAGGGGTGAGAGGCTGGGGCAGCAAGGAAATGTTCCCAAACTGCCCCCAAAATGCCCCCAAACTGCTCCAAAATGCCCCCAAAATGCTCGCCAAACTGCTCCAAAATGCCCCCGAAAATGCCCCGAAAATGTCCCCAAAATACGCCCCCAAATGCCCCCCCCAAAATGCCCCCAAATGCCCCCGAAAATGTCCCCCAAAAATGCCCATCCCAAATGCCCCCCCCAAAATGCCCCCCAAACTGCCCCCAAACTGGTCCCCCAAATGTCCCCCAAATGCTCCCCAAAATGGTCTCCCCAAACATGCCCCCCAAATGCCCCCCAAACTGGTCCCCAAAATGGTTCCCAAAATGCCTCCCAAAATGCCTCAAAATGGCCCGAAATGCTCCCAAAATGCCCCAAAATGCCCCCCCAAAGTGCCCCCGCCAAAGTGCCCCCCAAAATGGTCCCCAAACTGCCCCCAAATGCCCCCAAATGCTCCCAAACTGCCCCAAAATGCCCCCCAAACTGCCCCCCCCAAATGCCCCAAACTGCCCTCCAAACTGCCCTCCAAAATGTCCCCCAAATGTCCCCCAAATGGTCCCCAAAATGCCCCAAAATGCCCCCCAAACTGCCTCCAAAATGTCCCCCAAATGTCCCCCAAATGGTCCCCAAACTGCCCCCAAAATGCCCCCAAATGCCCCCCAAACTGCTCCAAAATGCCCCCAAAATGCCCCCAAATGCCCCAGAATTGTGGCTGCCGGGCAGGGTGCCAGGCTCTGCAGGAGGCAGCAGGAGTTCGGGAGGCTGGCTGGCTGCAGGGAGGATCTGCAGGGGTCAGGGAGCCGGGGCAGCAGCGAAAATGTTAAAATTTAACCTGTGGGACAAAGGTCGGGGCGAGAAAACCCGGCCGGGCTTCCCAGAAGGGTTGGGCGCTTTCAGAATTGGTTCCGGGAGAAACTTGGGCCGGGGTTGGTGAACTTCTCCTGGCCAGAGAGCTCTGGATCCACACTGGATCCTCCAGGAGCAACTCCTGCCCTGGCTGCTGCTGCCCGAGGCGGTTTGGGGCCAGAAAAATGGGATTTGGGGCCAGAAAAATGGGGTTTGGGGGTACAGAAATGGGGTTTGGGGGTACAGATATGGGGTTTGGGGGTACAGAAAATGGGTTTGGGGCCAGAAAAATGGGGTTTGGGGGACAAGATATGGGGTTGGTGTTTGGGGGCAGAAGAATGGGGTTTGGAGGTATAGAAATGGGATTTGGGGGTACAGAAATGGGGTTTGGGGCTAGAAAAATGGGATTTGGGGGTACAGAAAAGGGGTTTGGGGCCAGAAAAATGGGGTTTGGGGGCAGAAAAAAGGGGTTTTGGGGTACAGAAAAGGGGTTTGGGGGTGCAGAAATGGGGTTTGGGGCCAGAAAAATGGGATTTGGGGGTACAAATATGGGGTTTGGGGCCACAGATATGGGACTTGGGGCCAAAAAAATGGGATTTGGGGGTACAGAAACGGGATTTGGGGCCAGAAGAATGAGGTTTGGGGCCACAGATACGGGATTTCGGGGTACAGAAATGGGATTTGAGAGTACAAATATGGGGCTTGGGGCTACAGAAAAACCGGATTTGGGGGGTACAAGAATGGGATTTGGGGGTACAGAAACGGGATTTGGGACCAGAAATCAGGATTTGGGGGATACAAGAATGGGGTTTGGTGGTACAGAAATGGGATTTGAGGGTACAGATGTGGGGTTTGGGGGTACATAAATGGGATTTGGGGCCAGAAAAAGGGGATTTGGTGGTACAGAAATGGGGTTTGGGGGTACATAAATGGGATTTAAGTCCCAAAAAGGACCCGAGGTGCCCACCTGAGCCCCCTTCCAGAGGCTTCTCGCTGCTGGAACCTCGCTGGTTCAGCGCCCGCTGCGGGGGCCACAGGCCTGGCTTAGCTAAGCTGGGCTGCCCGCTGGGCCGGGCTTTGAGCAGCGAGGTTTCCAAGGCCCCGGGATGGCAGGGACAGGGGCTGAGCATCCCTCCCACCCCTCGGGGGGCCGGGCCCCTCTCCCCGTTGCCGGGAGACCGGAGCGAGGGTCCCTTGACGGGATTAAAACTGTTCCGCATTCTTGTCTGGGAGGGGAAAAAAAGAAAAAAAAAGGGGGGAAAAAAAAAAAAAAAAAAGAAAGAAAAAAAGGAAAGGTTCTGCTGGATTCAGTTGTAAATTCAGCCCTGGGAGCGCTTTGTGTGCCCGCAGCCCCTTTGAAAGGGGATTAGAAGGGGGGCATTCTTACCCCTCTTCCTCCTCCCTTTTCAATCTTGTAGAGGAAAAATTGAAAAGGAAAACCTGGAAAATTCCGGGGCTCCCAGCCCGTCCCCAGGCGGGATCTGCTTGATCTCCCAAAGTTTCTCTTACTCCCAGAAATAAAGTGGGAGTTATAGAAATAAATAAAGAAATAAAGTGGTTTAGAGGCTGAAAAAGAGCGAGGTGTGGGGGTTGTTCCCTGTTCCTGACGTCAGGAATTGGCTGCGGTTGTGGTTGTGGTGGTTGTTTTGGTTGTTGTTGTGGTTGTGGTGGTTGTTTTGGTTGTTGTTGTGGTTGTTGTTGTGGTTGTTGTTATCTCCTGAGTGCTGGGCACATTCCTGCGGCAGGACACGATCCCTGCCAAGCCCAGAAACCGGGAAAGGGGATGTGGGACCTGGGGGAGGAGGCTCGGGGAGCCCCAAAAATCAGGGGTGTGCTGCCTGATAGAGGTCAGGGAACCCCAAAAATCAGGGTTGGGCTGCTCAGGAGGAGGCTCAGGGAGCCCCCAAAAACCAGGGCTGTGCTGCCTGATAGAGGTCAGGGAACCCCAAAAATCAGCAGCAGGTCTGCCTGGTGGAGGAGTCCTGGGGACCCCCCAAAAATCAGGGCTGGGCTACCTGGGGAGAGGCTCGGGGAGCCCCAAAAATCAGGAGCTGACAGAGGTGTCCCTCAGGGGAAGTTTCTCTCCCGTGTGCAGCAGCAGGACTTGGGAAGAACAAACCCCAAAATGGGTGAAATTTGCTTTTTTTGGGTGCTGTTTCCATGGAGCTGCCCTGCACAGCTCGTGGGGATGTTGTTTGTGAGCTCTTTCCCAAAACAGGGAAGGGAGGGAGGGAGGAATTCCTTCCTTCGGGAGCTCACAGCCCCCTCCGTGCTCCTCCCCCACAGGTGGCCATCAAATCCATCCGGAAAGACAAAATTAAGGATGAGCAGGACCTGGTGCACATCCGGAGGGAGATTGAGATCATGTCCTCCCTCAACCACCCCCACATCATCGCTGTGCACGAAGGTGAGGCCTCCTCTCCCTTCCCTTTCCCAGCTGCATCCAGGATCGAAGCCTCTGGAACGGGCTGGGTACCCAGGGGAGGCTCTTGGCGTGGGTTTGGCCCGGTTTGGCTCGGCTCGGCTCGGGTGGGTTTAGCCCAGCCCTCTCCTCCCTTCCAGGACCTGGCTCCCGTTCCTGGCCACTCCCAGGGAATGCAGATGATCCCGGGTTGTGTTCCTGTGGTTTTCCCCAGCCAGGGGAAATACCTGCTCCAGAAATCGCCCTTCCTTCCTCCCAGACAGGGAATCCAGCTGCAAATGTGGATTTTGGACACTCAGCCCCCGCTCCCTGCTCAGCCTCCCTCCACAGCCCCAGGACAGCTTCCAAAATCCACATTTAGCCCCTAAAATCCACATTTAACCCCTGCTTCCTGCTCACAAATGTGGATTTTTGGGGCTGTGGAGGGAGGCTGAGCAGGGAGCGGGGGCTGAGTGTCCAAAATCCACATTTAGCCCCTAAAATCCGCATTTAACCCCTGCTCCCTGCTCACAAATGTGGATATTTGGGGCTGTGGAGGGAGGCTGAGCAGGGAGCGGGGGCTGAGTGTCCAAAATCCACATTTTTAGCCCCTAAATGTGGATTTTTGGGGCTGTGGAGGAAGGCTGAGCAGGGAGCGGGGGCTGAGTGTCCAAAATCCACATTTAGCCCCGGCTCCCTGCTCACAAATGTGGATTTTTGGGGATTGTGGAGGGAGGCTGAGCAGGGAGCGGGGGCTGAGTGTCCAAAATCCACATTTAGCCCCTAAATGTGGATTTTTGGGGCTGTGGAGGGAGGCTGAGCGTGGCTCATCCCCGGGGAATTCGGCGTCTCCGTGGATGTGCTCTGAGCCCGAGGCAGGGTTTAATTTAATCTCAGTCCTGGAGTCCTCCTCATTCCCTCCCTCGGGGCACTGGGAAAACAAACCACAGCGCGCTGGGAGAGTTCCTGGTGCTGCCGGGCTCGGCTTTATGGCCAGGGCCGGGCTTTGCCAGGGGGCTGGGATAACCCGAGGGAAACCGAACCAGAACCAGGCTCAGCCTAAATGCCCAGCTGGGTCAGGATTAGCAAACACCGAGTGCTCGGGCCGTGCCCGTGCCGGGGCTCCCGGTGCCGCTGCTCCCGGTGCCGCTGAGGGATCCGGAGCCCTTTTGTCCTGCAGACAAAGGCGAGCGGGCCGGCAGCTCCTCCGCGCTCTGTGCCAGGGCCGGCAGCTCCTCCGCGCTCTGTGCCAGGGCCGGCAGCTCCCCCGCGCTCTGTGCCAGGGCCGGCAGCTCCTCCGCGCTCTGTGCCAGGGCTGGCTCCCAGCGGCGCCTGGAATTCAAACGCACCGGGAGCGCCAGCGGGAGGAAAGCGCGGCCGGCTCTGGCAGAGCCTTTGTGGGAGCGGTGGCAGCGGGCAGGAGGTCACCGGCTGGGCCAACGCTGTCACCTTCCCCTTGGCGGGGGGGTCCAGCAGAGCCACACGCCTGGGTCACCTCTGGTGGCACAGCCTCGGTGGTGGCAGAGCTGGGGGTGGCACAGAGCCTTTGTGGTGGCACAGCCTCGGTGGTGGCACAGAGCCTTTGTGGTGGCACAGCCACTCTGGTAGCACAGCTGGTGGTGACAGAACCTTTGTGGTGGCACAGAACCTTTGTGGTGCACAGGCACTCTGGTGGCACAGAACCTTTGTGGTGGCACAGAACCTTTATGGTGGCACAGAGCCTTTGTGGTGGCACAGCCACTCTGATGGCACAGCCTTTATGGTGGCAGAACTGGTGGTGGCACAGCTGGTGGTGGCAGAGCTGCTGTGCTAGCACATCTGGTGGTGGCACAACCATGGTGGTGACAGACCCTCAGTGGTGGCACAGCCGGTGGTGGCAAAGCCTTGGTGATGGCACAGCCGCTGGGCCAGCAGCCCTGGTGGCCCTGGGGGCTGTGGGTGGGTGACAGCCCTGGTGACAGCCCTGGTGACAGCCCTGGTGGCCCCCCCTGACCTGCAGGTCCCTGTTAACCCAAGACTGAGAGCAGGCACTGGGGTTAGGGCCAATCAAGGCTCCACCTGCTCATTAACAGGAATGTCCTAACGAGGGTTGAGGGTCCCTTTTAACCCTTTCCTGCGCCCCGCAGTGTTCGAGAACAGCGCCAAGATCGTCATCGTGATGGAGTATGCCAGCAGGGGCGACCTCTATGACTACATCAGCGAGCGGCAGCGCCTCTCGGAGCAGGAGGCGCGGCACTTCTTCCGCCAGGTCGTGTCTGCTGTCTACTACTGCCACAAGGTGGGTGGCACCGCTGCCACAGGGTGGGTGGCATCACTGCCGCAAGGTGGGTGGCACCGCTGCCGCAAGGTGGGTGGCACTGCTGCCACAGGGTGGGTGGCATCGCTGCCGCAAGGTGGGTGGCATCACTGCCACAGGTGGCACTGCCTGACCTCTCCTCATGATGGATTCCCAGCTGGATGGGCTGCTGGACCCTCCTTCCAATGGTTTCCCGATGGATTCCAGGCTGGATGGGCTCCTGAATCCTCCTCCCAATGGATTCCAGGCTGGATGGGCTCCTGAGCCCTCCTCCCGATGGATTCCAGGCTGGATGGGCTCCTGAGCCCTCCTCCCGATGGATTCCAGGCTGGATGGGCTCCTGAGCCCTCCTCCCAAGGATTCCAGGCTGGATGGGCTCCTGAGCCCTCCTCCCAAAGGATTCCAGGCTGGATGGGCTCCTGAGCCCTCCTCCCGATGGATTCCAGGCTGGATGGGCTCCTGAGCCCTCCTCCCGAAGGATTCCAGGCTGGATGGGCTCCTGAGCCCTCCTCCTGATGGATTCCAGGCTGGATGGGCTCCTGAGCCCTCCTCCCTGCATTCCCACGGGAGGTGAGAGGAGCTCGTGGCTCTCCACCTTCCCTGGCACAAGGGTTGGTCCTGCCTCCAGTCCCAAGGGTGTGGCAGTGCCCTGGCAGCTTTTGGGAGGTCCTGGCCCGGCTGCCACGGTGTGTGGGTGACTAACCCGGCCTGGCACTGTCACCTCCCCTCCCACCCGAGCAGACGGAGACGCCCAGAGCTGCCCTCGGGGCTGGAAGCCAAGCCCTGGGTCACCTGTCCTGTTCGGGTCACCTGTCCTGTTCGGGTCACCTGTCCTGTTCCTGATGGGAATGTGAAGCTGCAGGACCCTCCCCGGGCTGTGGGTGATGCCATGGCAGGACCCTCCCCATCCGGGCTGTGGGTGATGCCCTGGCAGGACCCTCCTTGGGGGTGTGGGTGATGCCCTGGCAGGACCCTCCTTGGGCTGTGGGTGATGCCCTGGCAGGACCCTTCCCATGGTGTGGGTGATGCCCTGGCAGGACCCTCCTTGGGCTGTGGGTGATGCCCTGGCAGGACGCTCCCTGACTCTGTGGGTGATGCCCTGGCAGGACTCTCCCCATGGTGTGGGTGATGCCCTGGCAGGACCCTCCCTGGGCTGTGGGTGATGCCCTGGCAGGACCCTCCCTGACTCTGTGGGTGATGCCCTGGCAGGACCCTCCCCGGGCTGTGGGTGATGCCCTGGCAGGACCCTCCCCATGGTGTGGGTGATGCCCTGGCAGGACCCTCCCTGACTCTGTGGGTGATGCCCTGGCAGGACCCTCCTCGGGCTGTGGGTGATGCCCTAGCAGGACCCTCCCTGACTCTGTGGGTGATGCCCTGGCAGGACCCTCCTCGGGCTGTGGGTGATGCCCTAGCAGGACCCTCCAGCCCCAGGGTCTCTCTGGAGGACACTCCGAGGTCGTTCCCCAGCCATCAGTGGGAACAGGGGGTGGCAGGGCAGCTCCTGACCCCAAACTGGGTTGGGGGCTGGCTCCTCTGGGCACAGCAGGTCCTGGCCAAGCAGGAGCTGTGCCCTGGTGGGGCTGGCACCGCGTGCTGGGGACAGTGAGGAGCCCAGGCTGGCATGCGGTGTGGGCACCTCCCGTCTCTGCTGCCCAGCTGGTGCCACCCAGGCTGGGCCACACCCTGGCTGTTTGTTTGCTGTGCCCTGCCTGGCAGGGCAGTGACCTCCAGGTGTGCAGGACTTTCCCTGCCTCCAACCCTCCCCGAATTAACCCCGAATTAACTCTTCCCGCAGAACGGGATCGTGCACCGGGACCTGAAGCTGGAGAACATCCTGCTGGATGCCAACGGGAACGTCAAGGTGGGGGGCCTGGGCTGTCACCCAGGGGAGCTGCCCAGCCTGGAGGGACAGGGGGTGCCCACAAGGCCTCAGTGCCCTCGGGGCATATGCTTCCCTGAGCTCTGGCACCCCCTGGAACGCTGTGGAGAGCTGGCAGAGCCTGGCAGATCTGGTGGGGCCGTAACTGGTGTTGGCTTTACCAGACCTTATCTGCTGACAAGAGGGCAAAGTCTGAGTGCCCAGATCAGGCTGGCTGGATGGGAAGAGCTCCTTTCCTGCTTTCTGTGGGTGCCAGCCAGGAAATGCCAGCTCCCCCATGGCCCCCAGTGGCGATTTCTGCCAGGGAGGAAGGGCACAGCCTGGCCTGGCGGGGATCCCCGTGGTCACTGATAACGGGGTTTATCTCCACCAGGGATAATTTTGGAATTGGGAGCTCGAGGGCAGCTGGGAACCTCCTGCTGGCTGGGAGGTGACAGCTGTAATGAGGATAATGAGCACCTGGGCGAGGTGGGGCTGAGAGGGATCCCTGCAGCCTGGGGTGGCTGGGGAGGAGCTGGAGGAGAGCCTGGAAGTGCTTCCAGCCTCACCTGTCCCTGCTGCCCTGCCTGGGGTGAAGGGTTTGGGAGGGGGGGAGAACAAGGCCGAGGGGGTTCAGAGCCAGGGGCAGCCCTGGTTTGGGCCGGGGTCATCCCTGGAGAGCTCCAGGGGAGCTTCAGCCTTGGGAAACTTGGGGAAAGGGGAACTTTGGGAAAGGGGAACTTGGGGAAAGGGAAACTTTGGGAAAGGGGAACTTGGGGAAAGGGGAACTTTGGGAAAAGGGAACTTGGGGAAAGGGGAGCTTGGGGAAAGGAGAACTTTGGGAAAGGAGAACTTTGGGAAAGGAGAACTTTGGGAAAGGGGGCTTTGGGAAAAAGGAACTTTGGGAATGGGAACTTATGAAAAGGGGAACTTATGAAAAGGGGAACTTATGAAAAGGGGAACTTATGGAAAGGGGAACTTATGGAAAGGGGGCTTTGGGAAAGGGGGCTTTGGGAAACGGAAAATTTGGGAAAGGGGAACTTGGGAAAAGGATCTTTTGGAAAAGGGGGCTTTGGGAAAGAGGAACTTGGGAAAAGGGGGCTTTGAAATAGGGGAACTTGGGAAAAGGGGGCTTTGGGAATGGGAACTTTGGGTAAGGGGAACTTGGGAAAAGGATCTTTTGGAAAAAGGGGCTTTGGGAGAGAGGAACTTGAGGAAGGAGAATTTTGGGAAAGGGGAACTTGGGAAAAGGGAACTTGGGAAAGGAAACTTGGGGAAAGGGGGCTTTGGGAGAGAGGATCTTTTGGGAAAGGGGGCTTTGGGAGAGAGGAACTTGAGGAAGGAGAACTTTGGGAAAGGAGACTTTGGGAAAAGGGAACTTGGGGAAGGGGGCTTTGGGAAAAGGGGGCTTTGAGGAAGGGAGCTTTGGGCGAGGGGCCTGTGCTGCTGGCTGACAGCTGTGTTTGTCCCCAGATCGCAGATTTTGGGCTGTCCAACGTCTTCCAGCAGGACAAGCTCCTGCAGACCTACTGCGGCAGCCCCCTGTACGCGTCCCCCGAGATCATCAACGGGCGCCCCTACAAGGGCCCCGAGGTGGGTTGTGCCTCCCTGTGGGCTGTGGGAACGGCTCTGGGCTTTTCCCAGTGGATTTTGGGCTAACAGGACCCTGAGCCCCGGCACTGAGGGGTTGCTGGGTGTGCTGGGGTCCTGCCCCACGCTCTGTCCCCTCCCTGTGGCTGCTGCCATCCTGTGAGTCACCTTGGTGGGGTGGGGACCGGGACAGCCGGGTCCTGCTGTCCCCTCCAGGCTCCTGTGTCCCTTTCACAGGTGGACAGCTGGTCCCTGGGTGTCCTCCTCTACATCCTGGTCCACGGCACCATGCCTTTTGATGGCCACGACTACAAAACTCTGGTCAAGCAGATCACGAGTGGGGACTACCGAGAGCCCACAAAGCTCTCAGGTAGGGACACCCCCGTCCCTCTGTGTGTCCCCCTTCCCCATGTCCCCTCCCATCCCTCTGTGTGTCCCCCTTCCCCGTGTCCCCTCCCATGCCTGACCTGTCCCCTCCCGTGCCTGACTGTCCCTTCCCCATGTCCCCTCCCGTGCCTGACCTGTCCCTTCCCCGTGTCCCCTCCTGTGCCTGACTGTCCCTTCCCTGTGTCCCCTTCTGTCCTTTCCCTGTGTCCCCTGCCATGCCTGACCTGTCCCTTCCCCGTGTCCCCTGCCATGCCTGACCTGTCCCTTCCCCGTGTCCCCTCCCGTGCCTGACTGTCCCTTCCCTGTGTCCCCTTCTGTCCTTTCCCTGTGTCCCCTGCCATGCCTGACCTGTCCCTTCCCCGTGTCCCCTGCCATGCCTGATCTGTCCCTTCCCTGTGTCCCCTCCCGTGCCTGACTGTCCCTTCCCTGTGTCCCCTTCTGTCCCTTCCCCGTGTCCCCTCCCGTGCTGACCTGTCCCTTCCCCATGTCCCCTGCCATGCCTGACTGTCCCTTCCCTGTGTCCCCTTCTGTCCCTTCCCCGTGTCCCCTCCCGTGCCTGACCTGTCCCTTCCCCAGATGCCTGCGGGCTGATCCGCTGGATGCTGATGGTGAACCCCGAGCGCCGGGCCACCATCGAGGACATCGCCACGCACTGGTGGGTCAACTGGGGCTACAGAATGCCTCTGGGCGAGCAGGAGCTGCTGCGGGAGAGCGAATCCCCGCTGGCCACGGTGGCCGAGTGGCTGCGCCGCTCCTCCCGGCCCCTGCTGGAGAACGGCTCCAAGGTGCGCTGCTTCCTGAAGCAGCACATGCCCGGCGCGGCCCTGGAGCGCCAGCGTTCCCTCAAGAAGTCCAAGAAGGAGAACGACGTCTCGCAGGCTCTGCAGGAGGTGCCCGCGGGCCCCGAGAACCCCTCCAAGTCCGTCCTCAAGCGGCCCAAGGGCATCCTGAAGAAGAGGAACTCGTGCGAGCAGAAGGTGCCCGGCCCCGGCCCCCCGCCCGGGGAGGGTGGGGAGGGTCCCCCCGCGGGGCTGTCCCGGGTCCTGCAGCCCCCTGGAACAGCGGGAGCGGCGCCCCCGGCCGCGCCCAAGAAGGGAATCCTGAAGAAGCCCTCGGCCAGGGAGTCGGGCTATTACTCGTCCCTGGAGTGCTGCGAGTCCGGGGATGTTCTGGACGCGGGGAGCTTGGACCTGGACGGGAGCGTGTTCACCGAGCCGCCCTCCCCGGCCCCGCAGGGGCTGCCGGCCCGCAGGAAAGGAATCCTCAAACACAACGGCAAATTCTCCTCGGGCGGCAGCGCCGAGCCCGGCAGCCCCCCCGGGAGGGGCTTGGGGGGCTTCGCCGAGGTGTCCCTGCCACAGGGCCCCCGCGCCCGGCCCGCCAGCGCCGTCAGCGAGGACAGCATCCTGTCCACCGAGTCCTTCGAGCAGCTGGACCTGCCCGCCCGCCGCCCCCCCGGGGCAGCCATGCGGGGCTGCGTGTCCGCCGAGAGCCTCCTGCGGCTGGAGGAGGAGGAGGAACGGGAGGAAGGGCGGCGGCTGCGCCGCTGGACTGTCACCCACTGCCGCAGCCCCTTGGCGGAGAGCAGCGCGTCGCTGGCGGGCTGTGACAGCGGCACCGAGCTCTACCGGCGAGCTGTGGCAGTCGGGGTGAAGCTGAGCTGAGCCCACCTCCCTCCCCGCAGGGCTGCCCCGGGGTGGTGCATTTTGGGGAGGGGGCTGAGCCTCCCTCCATCCATCCCTTCCTTCCCTCCCTCCCCGGGGCTGCCGGTGCTGCTGATCCACATCCCACGGATGGATTTGGCAGCCTCGGGGCGGGGGATGCTCCAGGGCCAGGACATTTGAAGGACCAAAGTGGCCCCCGAGGAGGGGCTGGGGGGTCCCGGGGGGTCCTCGCTGCCATCCTTCCCTCTCAAACAGGCTCATCTCATCATGGGGGTGAAAGCAAGGGGTTGGGGGGGGGGATTTTTGGTTTTTTGCACTGTTTTTTGGCTGCACAAGGTAACGGAGGGGGTGGGTGATATACCTCAAACAAGCTGCAGATGTAGCAGGGTGCTGGTGAGGGCTCCAAGGTGCTGCCCGTGGGCTGGGCTTCAGGAGGTGCTGGGGGCACCCAGGCCACGGCTCTGCCCTCTCCTGAGTGCTGAGAAACTGGATGTGGCCAAAAGCCCAGGCTGGGAAATGCTGTGATGCCAACATCTCTCATTGTAACGTGGAAAAAAAAGAAAAGAAAAGAAAAAAAAAGGTGCCTTTGGTGAGGCACTGTGTCTTTATTTATTGATTTATTGCCTTTGCCCAGGCTGGTGTGGAGGGCAGCAGCACAGGATGTGTCTGGCTCCAGAGAGGCCGTCCAGGGGTGTTTTTGGGGAGGTGGCTGTGTCCTTGTGTCACACGGCTCCCTTGCACTGTTGCCACGTGTGCTCGCTGGCCCTTTCCCCTCTCTGGGGGGGGTTGTTGTGTTTTCCCTCCTTCCTACAGCACGGGCTGGAGAAAAACATTAAATTAAAGCAAACGGTAAAGCTGAGTTGTCACTGTGATTGCTGGGGGTGAGGGAGGGGCTGCTGTCCCTGTGTCCCTGTGTCCCTGTCATTGTCCCTGTGCTTCTGCTGGGATGGGGCAGTGCTCCAGCCCAGGTGGGCGTGGGTGGGCTCAGACACGACCTGCAGGGAGGAACCCTCTGTGTGCTCAGCCCCTCCTCAGACTGGGTTTAACTGGGGCTGGTGTGGGGGCTCAGCACCCCCAGGAGTGGGAAATGTGGATTTTAAGGCTGAGCAGGACAAACACAGCCCAAAATTTAGGGGAAGCTGTGATGGAAACAGGACAGTGGGGGAACAGGATCCCACCATGAGCAGCCCTCTGTCCCATCCCCTCTCCCAAATCCTCTCCCATCCCTCCTGCAGGGATGGGAAATCCAGATTTTAAGGCTGAGCAGGACAAACACAGCCCAAAATTTAGGGGAAGCTGTAATGGAAGTAGGACAGTGGGGGAACAGGATCCCACCACGAGCAGCCCCCTGTCCCATCCCCTCTCCCAAACCCCTCTCCCATCCCTCCTGCAGGGATGGGAAATCCGGATTTTAAGGCTGAGCAGCTGCAAAATTTAAGGAAAGCTGTGATGGGAGCAGAACAGGGGGGATCAGGATCCTTTCTCCCCTCCCCACCACGAGCAGCCCCCCTGTCCCACCCCCTCTCAAATCCCGGCACCTCGGTGGGTTTGAATTTGGGGGAAATCCCCGGGTTTTGGTGGCAGGAGCTGCCTCTCCACCCTTTCCCCTCTCCCCCTTCTCCCGCTGAGCGCGGAATCCATTCCCGATTCCGCCGCCCCGTGACCATCCCCCCTCTCCAGCCGCGCTCACCGGTTGGCCCCGAGCAGCGGGGACAGGGTGGCAGGGCATGCCCGGAATGCCACCCTTTGTCCCAGCAGGGGTGGCAGGGGGGGTCACCGCGCTCGGCGCCCCCCGCCGCGCATTCCCCGCGTGCTTCCCGAGCCTGGGAGGAATTCCAGAGCCTTAAAGCGGCTGAGCCCGGGCAAAGTCCCGGGGCCCTGGGTGCTGAAGGGGTGGGGTGGGGTGGCATGGGATCCATGGGATGGGATGGGATCCATAGGATAGGATCCATGGGATGGGATGGGATCCATGGAATGGGATCTATGGGATGGGATGGGATCCATGGGATGGGGTAGGGTGGGATGGGATGGGATCCATGGGATGGGAGAGGGTGGGATGGGATGGGATCCATAGGATGGGATGGGATGGGATCCATTGGATCGAATGGGATCCATGGGATGGGATCCATGGGATGGGATCCATGGGATCCATGGGATGGGATGGGATCCATGGGATGGAGTAGGGTGGGATGGGATGGGATCCATAGGAGAAGATCCATGGGATGGTATCTATGGGATGGGATCCATGGGATGGTGACACCAGAGCTTGTCCCGCTGCCCACCCCGTGTCCCTTTTGGTGACACCAGAGCTTGTCCCACTGCCCACTCCATGTCCCTGCTGGTGACACCAGAGCTTGTCCTGCTGCCTACCCGTGTCCCTGCTGGTGACACCAGAGCTTGTCCTGCTGCCCACCACTGTTGGTGACACCAGAGCTTGTCCTGCTGCCCATCCCGTGTCCCTTTTGGTGACACCAGAGCTTGTCCTGCTGCCCACCCGTGTCCCTGCTGGTGACACCAGAGCTTGTCCCGCTCTCGTGGCCAGCTCAGCCCAGCCCTGAGCTGGGCCATCTCCCCGGGGCCGCTCCGAGTCCCTTCCCTCCTTCTCCCGGGCACAGCCACGGGAAGGGTGGGAAAAGCCCCCGGCCGAGGCGGTGACAGCGGCAGCCGGAGCCCGGGGACACCGCGGTGACCGCCGCCCTCCCCGCGCTGCCGGAATTCCCCCGCCAGCCCCTGGAAACGCTCCTTTCATCCCAGCCTTGATCTCGGCTGCCTCCGAGCCCCCCTGGCAGCCCCCCACCATTCTCGGCGGCTCTTTCATCCCCGCAGCCCTTTCATCCCCAGGTTGGGCAATTCCCGCAGCCCCCGCCCAGCCCTGCCCGGCCCCGCGGGGCTTTGGGGCGGCTGGAAATGACCTCAGCCGCGTTTTGCTGAGAAAATGTCATTTTTGAGGGGTGACCTCAGCCCCGAATGCTGCGTTTGCTGCCCTGCAGGGTGTGGGAGCGGGGCTGGAATCCTGGAATGCTGGGGGAACACCCGGAGATGAATTGTCCTGGAGGATGGAGGGGTTGTCCTGGGGGTTTGTGTCCACTGATCCAGGCTTCCCTGGGATAATCCCAAAGGATTACCCAGCCTGGACCCTTCTCCTGCTGGTCCTGGGGGAAACTGGTGCTTCCCACTGCTGCATCCCGGGGTTTGGGGCTGCTACCATGGCCAAAGGACAGGTGTGGGGACTTCCAGCCATGGGATTTGGGCATTCCCAAAGATTTTTCATGGGAATGCTGGGGTGGGTGGTGCGCTTGAGCCTCTCTGGGTCACCCCAGGCTTGGATCCCCCCTCACCCGGGGGTTGCTTTGGGATCCACATCCCCCCGAGCAGCGGCAGCGCCCTGAGAAAGAGGAAAAAAGGGAATTTTGGGGTCGGAGCAGCCGTGAGCGGGCTGGGGGAGCAGAGCAGAGCCAGCAGCTCCTGCACCACTCCCAGCCGCTCCTGGCGGGAGCCTTTCCCGGCAGAGCCGAGCTCTGGGCGCTCCCCTGGCCCCGGGGCCCTGAGTCACCCCCGGCTGCGGCTCCTGCCCGGGCTTGTGCGGGAACCCCGGCTCCAGCCAGCCCTTCCTTGGCATGGGGAGCTGCGGGAGGAGAGGGCTCGGGGGGACACCGCGGTGACCCCAGGGACAGCCTGCGGCCAAAGCCACCACCGGGTTGGGGAATGCAGGTGGGGATGGGGCTGGGTCCCCCTGGAGCGCCCCAGAACCGCTGGGAAGGGGGTGGAGGCCGAGCTCGTTAAGTGGTGGCTCTTAATGACCCCCAGAGCAGCTCAGGGATGCCCCTGGAGCTCTGGAATTTGGGTGTCACCGCCCCTCTGGCCACGGCCGAGCTCCTTCTTTGGATCCTGGGGATTGTTCCTTCCTGCCGGAATCTCCCCGGGTCGGTTTTCACTTCCCCGGGTTTTGTGTCGGGGCCGTTCTTTGTGTGTCTGACACATCGTGGGCGCGGAGCCAGGGAGATTTCTGAGACGTTTTGTCAGAACTTTGAGTGCCGGAACAATTAACACAACAAAGCTGAGGTGTTTCTTTGCCTCTGATTCTTTCAAAGTGGGTTTGTTTTTTTTTTTTCTGTAGTTTTTTTGTAGTTTTTTTTGTAGTTATGTTTTTTTTTTAAGGTGCCTCCACAACCACCTGTTTGATTGCTGGATTTCTTTGAAGATCTGAAGGAGAGAAATCCCCACATGAAAGTGGGGATTCAATGGCAGCCTGGAGCAGCCCAAAAAAGGGGGAGAAAGCAGAGCCCAGAAACTTTGATCCCATTTTTTTTGGAGCACAAGAAAAGGCTGGGTCACACCTGAGCCAAAAATTCAACCCCAGATCCCACTGGGGACCTGGCTGGCTGAGCACTGGTGGCCACTCTGAAGCTCCTGTGCCCTCCTGGATCTGTGATGATGATTTTTGGGGTTCTGGAGGATTTCTCCCATCAGGACAGCTCTGCCCAAGCCACGCCAGAGCCTCTGGGATGTGCAGGAACGGGAC
Organism: Serinus canaria; assembly: GCF_022539315.1. NCBI lineage: Eukaryota > Metazoa > Chordata > Aves > Passeriformes > Fringillidae > Serinus > Serinus canaria. The sequence goes on from NC_066339.1 coordinate 3,667,991, forward strand.
AGATCCAGCACTGCTGGAGCAAAATCTGTGTCTGTGGGACCATCAGGACATCTCCTGTCCATCCCATCCCTTGCAGGATCCGACCCACCGTGCCTGCCATGAGCTGATGGGAGCCACAAAATAAAATCCTGGAATGTCCTGGGCTGGAAGGACCCAGCTGGAGTTCACTCCTGACCCCAGCCCTGCAAGGACCCAGATGGAGTTCACTCCTGACCCCAGCCATGGAAGGACCCTCAGGACCATGGAATTCACTCCTGACCCCAGCCCCTCATCCCGACCCTTGGCTGCTCCCGGGTCACTCCGGGCTTGCAGAAGCCACCGGCTCTGATCTCATCCCTGGGGAGCAGCCCTGACAGCGCGGTGACTCAGGGAGTTGGGACACCAGGGGTTGGGACACCTCCTGTCACCACTGTGTCACCGTGATGGCATCACCGTGATGGCATCAACACAATGGGATCACCATGATGGTGTCACCATGATGGCATCACTGCGATGGCATCACTGTGATGGCGTCTCCACAATCGTGTCACCATGATCACCATGATGGCATCACTGTGATGGCACCTCCATGACGTCATCACCACGATGGCACCTCCGCCATGACATCATCATTATGGCATCACCGTGATGGCATCACCATGGTGGCATCACTGCTATGGCACCACTGTGATGGCATCACCACGATGGCATCACCTCCATGGCACCACCATGATGGCATCTCCGTGATGGCATCTCCACGATGGTGTCACCACCATGGCACCTCTGTGATGGCATCACCACCATGGCATCTCCACGATGGTGTCACCACCATGGCACCTCTGTGATGGCATCACCACCATGGCATCTCCATGATGGCAGGGAAACCCCCCAACCCCGCAACCCTCCTGGGTGGGACAGCCCAGGGTGGGCACAGTGCTGCTGCCAGCCTGCCTGGGAGGGGGACAGAAGGTTCCAGAACCCTCTGCCCAGAGCTCCTTCTGCCTCCCTGAGCCCCTCCATGGCCGTGGCAGCGCCCGTGCCACCTCTCATATGGGAAGGGAGCGCGGCACCGCTGGCAGCTGCGGGCCAGGGCGACTTTCCCATCGGATCTGCCTGCCTGGGGAGGCCGAGCAGCAACCAGACAGGTTTCTGGAGAGGGCTGGGCCTGCTGGATCCCGAATTTGGGATGTTGGTGCCCAGCCAAGCCCACCTGACCATCCCGTGAGGCACCTCCAGCCACCTGAGCGCCCGCAGCTGCAAACGGGGAAGGGCGACCCCCGGCTCCCCGAGGGCCCGGGGGCTGCTCCTCGCTCTCCCCGCTCTCCCCGCTCTCCCGGCTCTCCTTGCCCGGGCCGGGCTCGGATCCCGCTGGGAATTCCCTGCAGCGGCGCTGAGAACCGGGCAGGGCTCCGGCCGCGCCCGCTTTTGCAAGCGGCAGCCGGGGGAAGCGGTTCAGCCGGCTCGGGCGGGGAGGAGCGGGCTGGCAGCCTGGCACGGCGACAGCTTCTGGGTGTGCCACCTCCCTGGCGGGCCGGTGGCGGCCCCGCGCTCGCCGGGCGGTCGGGCCAGCGGGGCCGGTTCGCCGCGGCCCACGGGGAGCCCCGCCGGCCTCCCGTGCCTGCTTTGCACGCGTGGGAAGGGCTTGGGAAGGGAGCGGGGCGTTATTCCCATGGAATTGCCATCCCACCCGGCATTCCCCGGGCTGCGAGGTGCAGGGCTCCGTGCTGAGGTGGGACTGGAGGGACAGATGGGGTCTCTGCTCGCTGTGACAGTGACAGGACCCGGGAAGGGCTGGAGTGGCACCAGGGTGGGTTTTAGGGAAAGGTTCTTCCCGCAGAGGTGGCGCTGAAAAGGCTCCCCGGGGAATGGTCACTGTTCCAAACCTTCCAGAGCTCCAGGAATGTTTGGGAAATGCTCTCAGGGATGCTCAGGGTGGGATTTTGAGACTGTTCTGTGCAGGGCTGGGAGCTGGATCAGTGATCCTGGTGGGTTCTTCCAGCTCAGGATATTCCAGCACCTCTCTTTTTTTTCATATCCCCGTGTTTTCAACGCCAGAACCTTAACCCTGATATTTGCCTTCCTGAGGAGAAATTGGAAGGTCAGATAGCTGAGCTCATCTCAGGGATGCACAGGTGGGATATCTGCATTCCTGAGGAGAAATGGGAAGTTGGGATCTTTGAGCTCATCTCAGGGATGCACAGGTGGGATATCTGCATTCCTGAGGAGAAATGGGAAGTTCAGATAGCTGAGCTCATCTCAGGGATGCACAGGGTGGGATATTTGCATTCCTGAAGAGAAATGGGAAGCTGGGATCTTTGAGCTCATCTCAGGGATGCACAGGGTGGGATTTTGGCATCCTCCATCCCCCGCGAGTCCCGCCAGCCCTCGGGGAGCCCCGCGATCAGATCAATGATTTCTCTCATCTTATCTCCCCGTCTCTCTGCTGCTTTCCCTGGTGCGCCCTCCCCTCGCCGCCTCCCCCTCGCCAGCCCCGCTTCCCCTCCAGCCCCGGCTTTGATCCCGGGAAGCAGCAATTGATCCTCCTTATCTTCCTTGTGGGAGGGACAGACGTTCCCGGCACTGCCCTTAATTAAATTCCTCCTCATTTTCCTCCACGAGCCTTCTCCTCCCCGCAAACCCAGGCCAGGATTTGCTTTTAAAGCTGTAATTAAAGGGTGGGATTGGCCACGAGTGGGACTCGGGCTGCTGGTCACCCTGTGGGGATGGCACCGGTCACAGTGGCCATGGTGGCAGTGGCAGTGCTCACAGTGACACGGGGACGGCTCACAGTGGCACTGGCACTGACTGTGGTGGCACTGGCACTGCTCACAGTGACATGGGGATGGCCCACAGTGGCACAGGGACTGACCGTGCTGGCATTGGCACTGCTCACAGTGACACGGGGATGGCTCTCAGGGGCACAGGGACTGACTGTGGTGGCACTGGCACTGCTCACAGTGACATGGGGATGGCCCACAGTGGCACTGGCACTGACTGTGGTGGCACTGGCACTGCTCACAGTGACACGGAGATGGCTCTCAGGGGCACAGGGACTGACTGTGGTGGCACTGGCATTGAGCATTGGCAGCAGTCATGGTGGCCATAGTGACATGGGGATGGCCCACAGTGGCACTGGCACTGACTGGTGGCATTGGCACTGGTCACAGCGAAATGGGGATGGCCCACAGTGGCACAGGCACTGACTGTGGTGGCACTGGCGCTGGTGACAGTGACATGGGGGTGGCCCTTAGTGGCACAGGGACTGACTGTGGTGCCACTGGCACTTGTCACAGTGACATGGGGATGGCCCACAGTGTCACTGTGGCACCAGCCAGGGTGGCCCTGGTACCTGCCATGGTGGCCCTGTCACTGGTCACAGCAACATGGGGACAGTCTGTAGCCCAAGCACCGACCGTGGTGGCACAGGCACAAGGTGTGGTGGCACTGGCACTGGTCACGGTGGCTCTGGCCCTGCCGCGGTGGCCCTGACCGCTGGCACTTGGAGCTTTTCCGCTCGGAAATGTCTCCTGCAGGCGCTGACCCGGGGGCAGGGAGCGTTTCCCACGTGGAGCAGCCCGAATTCCCCCGGCGGCAGCGCAGGAATGCCAGGCATGTTATCCTTGGGACCAGCTCTGCTTCTTACGGCCTAAGCTCGGCCACGCCGCCGGGGGGAGGGGACAGCCGGCCACCGCCGTGTCCCCAGTGAGGGTTGCCAACATTCCCCAATCCCCATTCCCTTCATCCTCCTCCTCCTCCTCCTCCTCCTTGGGGACGCTGCCCAGAGCTGTGCCCGGGGGTCTCCGTGCCCCTCAGGGGATGCAGGTGAGCCCCTCTGGGTCCCTCCTGCTCCTGGGCACGCAGGGACATCCCCGGGGGGACAGCACGGGGACATTTCGGGGGTCCCGCCAGCAGCGGGGACATCATTTTATCATTTGATGGTGCAGCTGGAACCCAGGAACACGCGGGGAGAGAAATCCGCGCCTGGCTCTGTCTGCGTTACTGAGACACCGACCCCTGCGGTGACATGGGACAGGGGACAGGGACAGCGCTGGCCCCACCCTGCAGGACCTGGGCACCCCGGGCCACCCTTGGGATGCGGCAGACCAGCCCCAAACAGGGCACACAGGGACATCCTGCCGCGCCACCCCGGCGCCCTGCAGGCTGTCCCCAGATGTCCCCAGCGAGCTCTGTCCCCGCTGGGTGCCTCAATCTCTGCATGTGCCACACCAAGGGGTGGCCGAAGCCCCCGTGCCCGGTGGCAGCAGCCCGGCGTGTCCCTCGGGGACATTCCGTGTCCCCCGCTGCCAGCCCGGAGCGCAGCTGCGGCTCTTACATAAACCGCAATTAGCGGCGGGCAGGGAGGCCTGGATGGAATTAAGGAATTCCTGCCGGGCTGACGTCAAATCTTCACCTCTCCCGCACAAAGGGGGCCCTTGTGAGCCCCCCCTGACCCCGCCGGGACAAGGCGAGTCCTCAGGGAGCCCCGAGCCGCGCATGCCATGCGGGAATTGTCCCCGCCGCCGGTGTCACCGGAGCTCGCTGGTGACGGAGGGGGAGCCAGCCTGCAGCTCCCCGTACTGGCCGTGCCACGGTGCCAGCGGCCCCCTGTGCCAGCTCATGACAGGAGTGACCTCCCCTCGCCATGGCAGGGGGCTCGAGGGGCAGTGGGGAGGTCATGGGGACAACCGGACATGGGGACAGCAGGACCATGAGTGAGAGATCCCGAAATTCCCACTGGGATGGGATCTGGAGGAGCTGCCCCAACACTGGGGCCTCCTCTGGCTGCTGCCAACGAGGTCACAGGGACTGGGCAGTGAATGTCCCCAAGTGTCACAGGCGGTGAGGGGGGGTGGCAGGGCTCACACAAAACTTCCTGCACTCCACGGTGGCAGTGGGGCACCACGAGGGGCACGAACAGCTTTAACTGGAGAGGGTCGGTCCAGATGGGACATTGGGAGGGTGGTGAGGCCCTGGAATGGATTTCCCAGGGAAGAAACTCCCAGGGGAGTGTTCAAAGCCAGGTGATGGGGCCTGGAGCAGCCTGGGACAGCAGAAGGTGTCCCTGGTGGCACCCGATGGGCTTTAATGTCCCTTCCGACCCAAACCATCCTGTGACGTCACGATCGCTGCGGGCAGGAAGGGGTTAATGCGCTAATTGGGGTGAGTGCCCCCACCCTGGGCCCTGCCCCTGCCCCTGCCCGGCCTTACGGGAAAACGCTCGGGAGCGGCTCCGGCATCCGCGGCGGGGACCGGGGGCCCCCCTGCGGCCGTGGTGCCGCATTCCCTTCCCGGAGAACTCCCTTCCCGGAGAACTCATCCCCTTCCCGGAACATCCCCTTCCCGTAGCATCCCCCTCCCGGAACATCCCCTTCCCAGAGAATCCCCTTCCTGCAGAATTCCCTTTCTCAGAGAATCCTTTTCCCAGAGAATCCCCTTCCCGGAGCATCCCCTTCCCAGAGAATTCCTTTCCCAGAGCATCCCCTTCCCAGAGAATCCCCTACTCAGACAATCCCCTTCCTGCAGAATCCCCTTCCCAGAGCATCCTCCTCCCGGAGCATCCCCTTCCCAGAGAATCCCCTTCCCAGAACATCCCCTTCCCAGAGAATTCCCTTTCTCAGAGAATCCTCTTCCCAGAAAATCCCCCTCCTGGAGCATCCTCTTCTCAGAGCATCCCCTTCCTGGAGCATCCCCTTCTCAGAGCATGCCCTTCCCAGGGAATTCCCTTCCCGTGGCATCCCCTTCCCAGAGCTGTGATGCTCAGGAGGGGATGCAGGGACCCCCACACGAGGCCACAGCAGGGCTTGGCTCGGCCCTGGGAGCACGGAGGAGGTGGCAGAGAGACCCTGAACCCTCCCAAAAGTCCCGTGCCAGTCCTGGGAATCACCACTGAAAGCGTTCAGGGCCAAATTCTCACCTGAGGCCAAGGGGTTCAGCTGCTGTTTGCACCAGAGGAGGCCCTGGCTGTGCAGGTATTTTATATATATATTTATATATATATGTGTGTGTATAGATATATTACATAAATATATAGGTATGAAATAATTTAAGAACCATCCGAGACAGCATGCTGTGCTCTGGGGTGGGGCTGGAGGGCTGCCCCTCCTCCCCCTGCCCCACCAGCTTCGATTCACAAATGGAATTAAATTAAAAACCGCACACACGCACACGCACACACGACACGGGGCAGAGGCCGGACGAGTCCAGGTGTCCCTGAAGAGACCGGATCGACTAAAGCCAAAGATTTGGGAAGTCAGGAAATGAAACCAGCGCGGGGGGTGTGGTTTGTGCCGGTGCTGACTGCCCTGGCTGCGCCCAGCCCCTGCGGGGACAGCGCGGCGGTGTCACAGCCCCGCGCTGTGGCCGGGCTGTGCCACAGGCTGGTGGCACGCGTGTGTCCTGCCGTGTTTGTGGTGGCCCTGCTGTCTCCACCTCCGCCTTGCTTTGCTTTCGCTCCGTCCCAGGGACTTTTTGCCACCGAGGCCGAAAGGGAAAATCCTGCCCCAATGAAGCCCTCTCCTCTCCCTGCTGGAAGTTCTCCCAGAGCCAGGTTTGGTCCAGCTCAATCCTTCACACCAACTGAAGACCCCTGGAGAAGATCTCCTCCTTCCCGGGGACTTCAGGACGACCTTCAAAAAACCACCCGAAAAAAAACCACCCAAAACCCCTTAGAAAAAGCCAGAAATCGCCAGCGCCTTCCAAAACTCCTCCTTGCTCCCCATCCCACCCTTCCCAAACATCCCAGAGGGATCCCAGATCCAAGGGGCTGCCGTGGAGGGCTGGGAGCGCAGCCGAGCCGAGCGCGCGGAGAAACCTCCGGACCCTCACCCCGTGTCCCCCTCCTCGTCGGGAAACGAAAACCCCTGGGGGAGCCGGCGGATCAGCTGGGGAGCAGCACGTGCTCCAGGAAGTAGCTGATGGAGTCCCAGTGCTTCCAGAGGAAGAAGAGGAAGAGGACGAGCAGGGCGGTGCTGAGGATGCGCATGCGGGTCTTCATGAGCGGCGTGATGAAGTTGGCGATGGTGGAGACGAAGACGAGCAGCACGGCCATGAGGGCCAGGATGACGTTGATGAACTTGCCCAGCAGGGCTCGGGCGTTGGCGTTCTCCACCCCCTCCAGCTGCACCACCTGCTGCTGCTGCTGCTGCAGCTCCAGCTTGGTCACCCGCGTCAGGCACGACTCCACGGCCTCCTGCCAGGGGACAGCGGTGGCAGCGGCTCCAGGGATGTCCCCTCAAGGGATGTGGAGCCTCCCCCTGGTTTGTTCCTGCTGCTGCTGCTGGGGGGTTTTGTTCTGGGATGGCTCAGAGGGGATGTGGGGACTGTGCTGGTCCACACGTGGCTTGTCACAGCCCGGTGCTGTGGTCACACACGGGGGACTCGCTGTGTGGTGGTGGGACAGGACAAGGGGGGATGGAGGGCAGGGACAGATCTTGGGAAGGAATTGCTCCCTGTGAGGGTGGGGAGGAGCTGGGATGGAATTTCCAGAGAAGCTGTGGCTGCCCCCTTCCTGTGACAGTGGAAGGTGTCGCTGCCCTGCCACGGGTGATTTTTAATGTTCCTTCCACCCAAACCAGTCTGGGATTCCCTGGGTTTGGGGACATGGCTTAGTCACCTGCCTCTTGCCGTGACAGCACCACAGGGAGAACCTCACCTGGAGGGTGCTGGGAGGAGGGATCCCACTGCCCCGCCCTTCTTCCCAGCCCAGGGTGTCTCCATCACCCCTGGCTGGAGGGAGCAGAGGGGGGCTGAGCCCTCCCACAGCCCTACCTGGATGTCCCGTGCCCTCTCGTAGGACTGGTAGGCCACCTTCTCCTCCATGCTAGCCAGCTCCTGCTTCAGGTTGGTCATCTCGTTCTGGTGCAGCTCCGTCAGGTCATTCAGCTGCTCCTCCAGGCGCTCGTACCTGCGCAGGGCAGCTGGGCTGGGACGTGTCCCCGACACCCCCCTGGCACTGGGGGCACCACCCAGCCCCTCTCACCCTCCTCTGGTTGTGGGAAAACCTCTCGAGATCCTCCGTGGAGGTCTGGCAGTGAGGAGGGCTGCAGCTCCCCACGTGTCTTGGCCAGCAGGGCAGCTTGTGGTCCCCAAAGAGCCACCCCGGGCGACACCTCCCCTGCTACCCGCCCGTCCCTACCTGTAGCGCTCCTCCTGCAAGCACTGGGTCATGTAGGTGTAATCCCGCTGCAGCTGGGCCTTCAGGTCCTCCATGGAGTCCTCCAGGTGCGACTGGCTGTCCTTGATCTCCCTCAGCTCCTCCAGGATGGTGTCGAAGTTGTTGTGGTGGCTGTCCAGCGTGTTGGACTTGGGGCTCCCCAAGCCGCCGGGGCCGGCCCCTGAGTTGCTGCCGCCGGCGGAGCCCGAGGTGGCACTGGAGCACTCGTCATCGCTGCCGTACTTGGGGCTGGACACCAGCGTGGCGCTGCCGCTCAGCGCCCGCGAGGCCTCCTCGGGGTGCCCGTCGTCCAGCGTGTCCTTCAGGTGGGCGATGTTGTCGGCGCTGCCGAACTTGTTGCGGATCAGGCTGGCGAACTCGCGCGGCTTGGACACCACGGCCGTGTGCGTGGCCTGCGAGAGCCCCGAGAGCCCCCCCTTGACCCCTTCCACCACGCCGCCGCTGAAGCCGCTGATGCTGGAGCGCACGTTGGCGCCCACATCCTTCAGCCCTTGGTGCATGTCCCGGAAAACATCCTTGGGCTGGCGGCTGGGGCCGTTCTGCTCGATCTCCTTCAGCTTCTTGTGGTAGTGCTCCAGCTTCTTGTGCAGCTGCGCGATGGTCTGCGCCGACTTCTGGTTCTTCTTCTCGAACACCTGCTTGATGCGCGACGCCTGCTGCTTGTCGGCGTTGTTGGCCAGCTTCAGGTACTCGGCCACGTTGTCGTCCCGCGCCTCCTGCTCGATCTTGATCTGCTCCGTGATCTTGAGGATCTTCTGGTGCAGGTGCTCGATGGCGGCTTTGGTGCGGTGAGGGTCGGGGGTGCCATCGGGCACGTCCAGGCACGCGGGGCCGTCGGCGTCGCCGTGCCCGGCGCCCGCCGGAAGGTTCAGGGTGGTGACGTCGCCCTTGTCCAGCTGGAGGGGAGGGAAAAGGAAAGGGGGATGCTCAGGGGAGGGAGGAAAAACTCCAGAAATGGGAGGGGATGGGAGGGAACCGGGCCGGGGATGCACGGAAGAGACTGGAGAGGTTGGGGGAGTTCTGTGGTTGGTTGGAGATTTCCCAGCCATGCCAGCACTGCTGGAATCCCAGGAATTCACCAGGGGATCCCCAGGGATCAAATCCCAGGAATTCACCAGGGGATCCCCAGGGATCAAATCCCAGGAATACACCAGGGGATCCCCAGGGATCAGATCCCAGGAATTCACCAGGGGATCCCCAGGGATCAAATCCCAGGAATTCACCAGGGGATCCCCAGGGATCAAATCCCAGGAATTCACCAGGGGATCCCCAGGGATCAGATCCCAGGAATACACCAGAGGATTCCCAGGGATCAAATCCCAGGAATTCACCAGGGGAGCCCCAGGGACACACCAGGGGATCCCCAGGGACATCTCAGCAGACCCCAGGAACACCCCAGGTGATCCCAGGAATACACCAGGTGACTCCAGGAACATCCCAGGTGACCTCAGGAACACACCAGATGATCCCAGGAACATCTCAGTAGACCCCAGGAACATCTAGGTGACCCCAGAACACCCCAGGTGACCCCAGGGACACCCCATTAAAAAGTCACAGCAGTTGCTCAACCCCCAACTCCAGCTGGGGCTCAGGGCTGGATTCTCCCCATGGAATTCAGCAAGGAGCAGCCCCTGACTCTGCCTTTCCACCCTCACCTTGGGCACAGGTGGGATTTCTCCAGCCAGGCAGGAAAAAGGAGCGAGGAAAACCAGGATTCATCACCAAATCTCTCCCCAAAGCAGCAGAGAGCACAGGGGTTGAGCCTGGAGGAATTTCACCCCAGAGTTATCCACCCTAATCCCAATTTTTGGGAGGCTGGGGAACAGCTCCAGCTCCCAGAGCTGCAGGTGCAGGGACTCCTCTGCTTTTCCAAGCTCCCTCACCTGGCAGTGCCGAGCTCCTCTCACAAACACCAGCTGCCACCGCAGGAAATTTGGTCAAATGCCAAAATTCCATTTTACAGATGGCAAAACTGGAGCTTTGGGAGAGGAAATCGCTGGCCTGGAGCCTGGACTGCAACCCAGGCCCTGCCTCGTGCTCTCCAGCCTGGACGTGCTGCTTGGCCAGTTGGTGGGGGGAAAAAAATAAATAAATAAAATTTTAAAAAATCCCTAAATCTTCCCAGTTGCTGGGTTTTATATGCAGATTCTTATGCAAAACCTCCCCTGGTTGTGTAAATGGCTCCTGGCTTCTAATTAAGAGCTGCTTGAAAGTTAAATACTCTTGGCAGACCTGAATAATTTCTCATTTCCATCCCACTTTCCCCGGCTGACCCTTTAATAGGGATAAAGCTGCAGGATCATTGCTTGGGGGTGTGTTATCAGCAGGAAATGCAGGGGGGAACAATGAGGGAGCAATGTTCTCTCAGGATGCTGCTTGGGAACAATCCCATCTGGAGCAGGGGCTTGGAAAAGCCACAGCCCTCCTGTTATTCCTTTTTTTTCCCCCTGTTTTTCGTGTCCTGCTGGGAGTCTGGGGGTGTTGGGATTTCATCTCAGCTTCCCCCCAAAGCTTTTCCTGGAGGATGGGAGCAAAAAGGCCAATCCCAGCTGGATTCACCCTATCTGGAGAGGCGATTTTCTTCAAAAAAATAAAAATAAAAATGAAGTCATAACAAACTTGTGGCTTTCAGACCCCACTCCCAGGCTATTTTTAGGCTGGGCTCTCTCCACCGAGGGTTTTGCTTTGGTTTCTTATCACGAGGCAGAAATTAGAAACAGCAGGAAACAGACTTTTTGCCCAGATGTGCAATTCTCTGGACAGAAAAGGGAAAAAGTGACCGTGGCAGAGGAAAAGACAGCTCTGGAGAGGCCCAAAGGGGAAACACCCACCAGGGAGGGGAGGGGAAAAGTTGCTCCAACTCTGTTTCCAAAGAGGGAGCTGCCCTGTGTGAAGCCAATCTTTTGGATTGGAAAGCAAGGAGATTTAAATGGGATTTTGGGAAGGAATTCCTGGCTGTGAGGAGGGGGGTGAGATGGAATTCCCAGAGAATCTGTGGCTGCCCCGTCCCCAAAAGTGAGCAAGGCTGGGATGGTGAAAGGTGTCCCTGGCCATGGCAGGGGTGGCACTGGATGGGTTTGATGGTCCCTCCCAACCCAAACCATCCTGGAATTCCATGATTTATCCACAAGATTCCATCTGGGATGGGCAGGGAACAGCGCTGGGCCGAAACCCTGCCCCCCCTGCCACTCTGGGGAAGGCACACCAGGTTATTGCTTTGAAAACAACCCCCCCAAAAAAGACAATGTGGATCCCTGGAGCATTAACGGGCCCTGCCTGCTAAATCCCAGCAACTGTGCCGGGGATTTAAGGGGGGGATTAGGAACAGCCACACTTTCCCCACATGCAGCAAACCTGCTGGTAGGCACCAGATGAAAAGAGATTGATCCTGATGCAAACCCTGCTTCCCAGAGCTTGTTTTCCAGGCAGGAGCTGCTGTGGGATGCGGGAGGAATGCAGGACGAGGGGAGGGAAATTATTCTTATCCACAGAGCTGAGCCCAGCAGAGCTGAGAGCTGCAAAAGGCTCGGGCAGAGGAGAGGAGCAAACAGAGCCCAGGGGTCACAGCTGGGCAGGGCTGGCTTAGAGGGGCTGCAGGCTGGGGACAGCTGGGCCCAGGGGGCAGCTGGGGATGTCCCCTCAGCATGGGGATGTCCCCCAGCATGGGGATGTCACCCAGCTTGAGGCTGTGTCCCCTAGGTCAGGGCTGTCACCCAGCTCGGGGCTGTTTCCCAAGCTCAGGGATGTCCCCTCAGCTCAGGGATGTGTCCCCTAGGTCAGGGATGTCCCCTCAGCATGGGGATGTCACCCCAGCTCAGGAATGTCACCCAGCTTGAGGCTGTGTCCCCTAGGTCAGGGCTGTCACCCAGCTCGGGGCTGTTTCCCAAGCTCAGGGATGTCCCCTCAGCTCAGGGATGTGTCCCCTAGGTCAGGGATGTCACCCCAGCTCGGGAATGTCACCCACCTTGAGGCTGTGTCCCTCCAGCTCAGGGCTGTCCCTTCAGCTTGGGGATGTGTCCCCCACTTCAGGGCTGTGTCCCCCCTAGCTCAGGGCTGTCACTTCAGCTTAGGGATGTCACCCCAACTTGGGGCTGTGTCCCAGAGTTGTGTCCCCAGCTTGAAGCTGTCCCCCCAGCTTGAGGCTGTGTCCCCATTTAGGGCCATGTCCCCACCTCAGGGCCACGTCCCCAGCTCGAGGCTGTCACCCCAACTTGGGGCTGTCCCCCCAGCTCAAGGCTGTGTCCCCAACTCGAGGCTGTGTCCCCAAGCTCGGGGCCGTGTCCCCACTCAGGGCAGTGCCTGTCCCAGCACATCCACACCTGGCTTTAGCCCCATTTTTAAGGAATTGCACAATTATTGCAAAGTTCAGAGCCGAGTTCTGGAGGCGCTGACATCACCCCCTGAACCGTTCTGTTTTCTGTGCCCTGCAGCCCACGGGACACGGGGGATGAGCCCTGGCTGGGTCACCCCCAGCAAGGACCTTCCCTACAAAGTATCCCTGTGATTCCAGCCTGGAATCCATCCCAGGGACAAACCAGCCCTGGGAAGGACCATGTGCACCTTCCAGCAGGGAGAAAACAGAACAAGTGTTGCCAAATCCAGGGCAGATCCAGGGAGCTGCTGCCCTGATCCCTCAGCTCCCCCGCACAAGTGTCACCCTGCCTGGGGCACTTGGTGGCCCTGGAATGCCACCAGGGAGAGGCCAAGGCCAGCACAGAAATGCAGGAGTGTGGTGGACGTGGGGAGGGGGATTTGGGAGCAGTTATTTCCTTCCTCAGAGCACTTTTCCAGCACGGCATCCCCTGAGCCGGTCACTGCCTGGTGTCACTGGGGACACCACGAGCGTCCTGTCCCTGTCCCCACACAGGCTCCCAGCCTCGTGCCTCCCCGAGCTGAGCTGTTATTCCCACCAGACCCAGCCCAGGTGTTGAAAATAGCAGCAGGAGCCCTGAGTCACAATTGTCACCCTCCCTCCGAGCCCGCAGCAGCGCCCGGGGCTGGCAGCACCGTGTCCCCCCTGGTGCCACCCCTGGATGGGCACAGCGGGCTGGCAGCAGCTCCCTGCACTCATTCCCCAGCCTGACAATAATTTTCCTTACATAATGCAGGGATTAACGTTCAGCCTTCCAGCTGCAGCAGTTCCCCACCCGGCACTGATGGCGCTGGGGGGGTTTCACTCTCTGGTTTCATTCCCCGAGGAACGGAGACACCGAAACCCCCCGTGGGTCTCTCTGCCCATCACCATCCTCCCCATCACCTCAGCCGAACCCCAAAAGCTGCCAGGACCTACCTCCATGGCGGGCAGGGCTGGGGTGCCCCCGGGGCTAGTTGGCGTGGGCTGCCCGGCCGTGTCCCCGCGGTGTCCCCAAGGCTGGCAGCGCTGCCCGGGCAGTGCCAGCTGCCATGGCAGGATTGCCGGCTGGGGAAGGCAGCAGCGGATGGCAGCGAGGTTTTGAGGGAGCAGCGGGGAGAGAGGAGGAGGAGAAGCCTCTCGTAGACCCCGTCAGGGCTGGCCCCGCGTTCCCGGAGCGTTCCCGGAGCGCTCCCCGCGGTTCCCGGCGCGCAGGGACGGAGGCGCTCGCTCCGGCGGGATTGCCGACTCAGGAAATCTGCCCGAGCTGTTTACAGCTCCCAGAGAGCCGAGCTTTCAGGGCTGTAATGCAAAACCCCCCCTCGTCCCCGTGCCGGGATATTCACACGCCTCCAGCCCCATACGCTGCCTGTGCCCTGACGCAGGAGGTCGGGACGGGCTCTTGTCATCGGCTGTGTCACACAGAGGGACAGAAAAGCCTGGGAAAGGCAGGGGGAGGCGTCCAGAAAGGAAAAACGCGAGTGGAAACAGTCGGGGGGAAATAAAAATCCTGTCATTGAGCAAGGAGCTGGGCGGCCTGAGGGAGTTAAAAACCGGGAATGAGCCACTCGTGCCACACCAGGTGTCCTGGACCAGGACCTGGCTCTGTTCCTGTCACCCCAGGAGAGAGGGGGTGGCACTGACCCCGTTCTGCCACGGCAGAACACACCCAGCACCAAAATCCTCCTTCCCTTCCACCCCGGCTCCCACCCATCCCCACCGGCACAGGGAAACGCAGATTCCTTGGAAATTCCACCCAAAACCCCGCCGTGCCTACCGTGTGGGGCTCAGCCGTGCCAGGGCAGGGCCAGGACGGGCCAGAGCTTCCCGAGGGTGCCACACGGAGCCGCGGGCACCGGGAAGTGACACCGCAGAGCTGCCCCCGGGGCCGGGCGGTGACACCGCGGGGATGGCACCGGCAGCACCCGGGGCTCCTCTCCTCCCGGGTGGGCTCCTGACCCATCCCTGGGTGCCAGGGGGGGATGGAGCAGCCTGGCCCAGCCCCGTGGGTGCCCCTGGTGTGACCAGGGTTGGTCAGCTCGGTCCTGCTTTCTGCCATAGCATCACTTCTGCTTTTAGCACAGCGGGCAGGGGTCACTTCCCGTGGCTCTGGTGCTGTCTCAGCAGGGCAGGAGGATCACCAGCTGCACAGGACCCAGTGGAAATCACCCCTCCTGCTCGCCACTTCCCTCTTGAAGGTGCTGGGGCTGGCCCTAGAGCCCTGCTGCTTCCCCCCTCCGTGGTTTTTGGGGCTGGGAAGTGAGTGGTTCACCCATCCCAGGGGGAACCACGATGTCCCCCACAGCCCCTGCCAGCTCACAGACCCTGCTCCAGGCCTCGGGAAAAGATGGAGGAGCAGGAATGTCCCAGGGGAGGCTGATGGAGTGAGGACTTGCTAAAGGTTGGGATGTTTAGGAAGAGCCAGTGCTGCAAGGAGCCCTGGAGAGCATTTCTGGGACTCACAGAGGGCCTCAGGGGCTGGATTCCCAGGAGAACACCCGCTCCCAGCTCCCCAGCTCCAGGGAAAGGGAAACAAATCATTGCAAGCACCAAAACTGCAGCTGCTGCAGGGCCCAGGGTTAACAAATCATTGCAAACAACAAAACTGCAGCTGCTGCAGGGCCCAGGGTTAACAAATCATTGCAAACAACAAAATTGCAGCTGCTGAAGGGCCCAGCCCAGCCAGGCAGAGCAGTGGGGCAGCATCTCCCCTCCCAGGGGCACAGACTCCCTTCCACAGCATGCAAAACCCCCTCCTGGCACGGGAAAAAGGGAATTCTGCAAGGGAATTACCCAAGAGGTTGGTGTCACACTCCCCATCATCCTTCCCCCCTCCAGCAGCTGTTTTTCAGGCCTGACTGTACGAGGCAAATTTAGAAATAAGCACCAGCTCCCAGGCAAAGAAAACCCCTGGATTTTCCACAAAATCGTGGCAGGTTTGGTGTTTCCTGGGCAGGGCAGGGTCCAGCTCCAAAGCCTTGGTCTGGGCACCAGGAGGGTCCCCTTGTGCAGGGCAGGTTTGGGGCTTGGCCTTGGCTTTGCCTGGGGCTGGGCTAAGCACAGAGAAGCAGGAATTAAAACCAGCAGGAAAACTCTCCTTGACTGGGCTGGGAAAACTGCAAATGGGATTTTGGGATGCTGATGCAGGTGGAGATCTGCCAAACCCACTGCTCCCCAGCATCCCACTCCTGGGTGGGTTTGGTGTCTGGAACAAACTTCTGGGGGTCCCACCTGCAGGTCCCACCCTGCTCCTCACCCCTTCCCCCTGCACATCCCAAATCCCTGCCTGGGAAGGAGAGCAGGGAGGGGGGACACTCACAAAGCCACCCAGCAGAGGATTTGGGAGCAGCGTCCTTGGGCCAGGGCAGGGCTCGGGCAGAGCTGTGGATCCTCTCCCTCCCCCATGGCCGAGGAGGCTCCAAGAAGGAGCAGCCCAGGCTGGGGGGGAGCAGGAACAGGCTGGGGTGCCACGGGGCTGATCCCAATCCTCCAAGTGTGCCAGGACAACAAACAGAACTGCCAAGCACTGGTGGGCACTTCCCAAAGGGAACAAACCAACAAGCAGCCACCACTGCTCCCGGTCCCCACCACAGCTGGGACACTGCC
Organism: Serinus canaria; assembly: GCF_022539315.1. Taxonomy (NCBI): domain Eukaryota; kingdom Metazoa; phylum Chordata; class Aves; order Passeriformes; family Fringillidae; genus Serinus; species Serinus canaria. Next base: position 3,684,100 of record NC_066339.1, read on the forward strand.
ACCACCCCCAGGGCTCAGGGCACTCCAGAAGTGCTGCTGTAGCAATGGAAAGATCCCAGGATTCTCCCTTGGGAAGCTCCTGGGTCTCCATGCCCATCCACGCCACGCAGAACACGGTGTGGCACACCACATCCTCTGAGCTGGGCCTGTCCCCTCTGTCCCCTGTGCCAGGGACAGCTCTGAGGGGACAATTCAGTGAGCAGCCCCCATGGGTGCCCTGGGCTGGAGGGGACAGCTCTGAAGGGACAATTCACTGAGCAGCCTCCATGGTGCCCTGGGCTCAGAGGGACAGCTCTGAAGGGACAATTCACTGAGCAGCCTCCATGGGTGCCCTGGGCTTCAGGGACAGCTCTGAAGGGACAATTCACTGAGCAGCCCCATGGGTGCCCTGCTCAGAGGGACAGCTCTGAAGGGACAATTCAGTGAGCAGTGAAGCCATTCAGGGCCCTGCCTACGCTTGGGGAATATTTGGAAAAATTCCTGGTGTTGTTTTCTCTGGAGGGAGTGACCCCGACACAGCATTAACCCACCCAGCAGCTCAGCTCCTCCAGCAGGGTTTGTGCAGTCAGGGGGGGATTTTTGGGAACTTCTGCATGGAGGATTTGAGTGGGAAAGAGGGAGAGGCCAAGCCACAATCCCAGCCAGGTGAGGAGCCACAAACAGGACCCTCATCCAGACTCTGCACCCAAATCCTACTCCCAGCCCAGAGCAGCAGGGGTGAGCTGGAGAGATCACGGCATGGACACAAACCCTGCACCCCAAATCCTGCCCTGCACCCTGGGCATCCACCCCCAAATCCCCCGGGATCGCGGCGCTGCCTGCCGGGAGCGGGAGCTGCTGGTGGGCTGCAATCAACAGCCATATGTCAGCCAGGCTGAGGAACACGATGTGTCTTCTTCGTGAGGGGTGAATCAGTAGCAGAGTCTGATATTCTTCTCCTCCTGAATTAATTAAGCAGCAATCTCAGGGCTCTTTGTCTTTCCAGCTATTATCTGCTCGTTCCAAAGCGCTCATCCCAACGGGAGCGCGGGAAGGAGCTCCCAGCACCAGCCTTGCCTCACAGACTCATCTCCCTGCCACACGTGGGGAGCTGGAGGTGGGGAGTGGGAGCTCACCTGGACTCTCACACCTCCAATTGCAGGTGAGGAACACAGAAATTCCCCAAAATTCCTTGTAATGGGGGGGGGTCTCCCTACCCTGGTGCTCCCAGCCTTGCCTCACAGACTCATCCCCCTGCTAATGTGGGGAGTGGGAGCTCACCTGGAGCTCCAATTCCAGATGAGGAACCTAAAAGCCCCCAAAACCCCCCCAAAAATCCCCAAAACCTCTGGCACTTGTAGGGTCTCCCTACCCCATGCTCCCAGCCTTGCCTCACAGACTCATCCCCCTGCTAATGTGGGGAGTGGGAGCTCACCTGAACTCTCACACCTCCAGTTCCAAGTCAGCAACCCAAAACCCCCCAGAAATTCCCAAACCCCCTGGTGTTTGTGGGTCTCCACACCCCGGTGCTCCCCAGCACCCCTTGGGATCCCTGGGGGCTGGGGGGAGCAGGGGGGCAGCTTTACCCCACCCCCTCTGCTCCCTTTGCCCTGTTTCACCTCCTTCCTTGCGATTTTAACCCCTGGAAGGGAAGGGTTAAAATCCCAGAAAATGCTCCTGAGGAGATCCAAGACACTTCACCAAACTCAGGGATGGGCTGGCTCTGCATTCCCACTGGGGAAACTGAGGCAGCAAGCGAGGGAAGGCTCCTGCCTGGGGGAATTCTGCCCGGGGTTAGATGTGGGGCCGATCCTCACACGGTCCCTGTCGCAGGTGATGACTGAGCCCAGGTAACCGGAGCTGCAGGAAGGAGAAACCACATCCTCCCACAGGAACCAAAGGCAGCAGCACGCCAGGAGGGCTGGAGGGAGCCGGGACGGAGCTGGGCAGGGGACGTGAACCTTCCCTGACATCCCTGAGCCACCCCACAGCCTCTCGGCCACCCCAAAGCCCTCTGTCCCCGGGAACTCCGGGTTTCTCCCTGCTCCCTGTAATCCGTCTGGCCCCGATATAGCCGCTGACCCGGGGGGAAGCTAAATTTAGCGGGATGAATCCCGCCCTGAGTCCCGAGGGCTGCTGCCCTTGAGGCAGCAAAACAGCAGCGCTGGGGCTGGAGGGACAGGTCCCCCCCCCCAGGACACTGGACACCCTCCTGGGACGGGGACAGGGGCATGGAGAGAGGAGTTTGGAGCAGAAAATGGCACTTTTGGGTCGTGATCCCATAAAAACGGGTGGCTCACAGCTCAGGAGCCGGCCTGAGGTGGGGCAGGAAGCCCCCCCTGCCTCCCCCGTGCCCCCGGGGCCTCAGAGGAGAAGCATCTGCTCGGGGAGGGGCACGGAGGGGGGACAGGGCCAGCGGTGGCAGCTGGCGCTGTCACTTGCCTAGGGACACGGAGGGCGGCGAGCCCCACAGAGGGGTCCGGCCCCTCGCCACCCGCGGGGGACGCTCGGCGGGTCCGGACCGGGCTGAGCACCCGCACGTGTGACACTGGTGACACTTGTGACGGGTCAAGCCCTCGGGGACGCGGGGAGAAGGCGGCCGGGGGCGCGCAAGGACAGACGGAGAGGCGAACGGAGAGACGGACGGACGGACGGACAAACGGCCCTCTAACGGCCGCCGCTCCCCCCGCCCGTTCCCCCCGCGGGGTCCCGGTGCCCCCGGAGCCCCCGGGGCTCACCTGCACGTGGACCATGCCGCAGTCCCCGCAGTCCGTGCAGCTCCCCGGCAGCACCAGGCACAGCACCCCGCGGCCGCCCCGCTCCAGCTCCGGCCGCCCCGCCGGGGAGCGCGGGCCCCCGGGGGGGATGTGCCCCGCCAGCACCGGCTGAGCCGCGACCCCGGGGGCACCGGGGACACCCCCGGCCGCTGCTGCCGCCGCCGGGACCTCGCTGGGCGCTGCGGCCGCTAATTCCCGTGTGCCCGCCTCTGCCTGGCGGGTCACCAGCAGGAGATTAGGGAGATCAGGAGAAAGCTCCCCGGCACGCTGCCGGCGCCGTGCGCCCTCCCTGCTGCCGCCTCCCCCGGCCCCGGCAGTGCCACTGTCACACGTGCTGCCAGCACGTCCTCGTGGCGAGCACCGGCACCGGCAGCGGCGCGGCGGGTGAGCCCCGAATGTGACACCTTGGGGCAAACGAGAGCCGCGCTCCGCGCAGGGCGGGTGTTTGGGATGTGGGGATGATCCCAAGGAGCTCCTCCAGCCAGGAGCTCCGTGGGACACACGGGACAGAGGATTTTTGGGATACAGGGATGATCCCAGCCCTGGGGAAGGAGCTCCTCCAGCTCAGAGCTCTGTGGAACACACAGGTCAGAGGATTTTTGGGATGTGGGGATGATCCCAGCCCTGGGGAAGGAGCTCCTCCAGCCAGGAGCTCTGTGGGACACATGGGAGAGATTTTTGGGATGCAGGGATGATCCCGGCTGTTGGAACCCACCTCCCTAGCAAAGGAGCTCCTCCAGCTCAGAACTCCGTGGGATACATGGCAGAGAGGATTTTTGGGATGCAGGGATGCTCCTGGCTCTGGGGAAGGAGCTCCTCCAGCTCAGAGCTCTGTGGGACACACAGGACAGAGGTTTTTTGGGATGCAGGGATGTTCCCCATGGAAGGAGCTCCTTCAGCTCAGAGCTCAGTGGGACACATGGGACAGAGGATTTTTGGGATGCAGGGATGTTCCCTAGGGAAGGAGCTCCTCCAGCTCAGAGCTCAGTGGGACACACGGGACAGAGGATTTTTGGGATGCAGGGATGTTCCCCAGGGAAGGAGTTCCTCCAGCTCAGAGCTCCATGCCCACAAAGCAGAGGCAGCCCCGTGGCTCTTGGAGCACAGATGGAAACCAAACCCTGTCTCCCTGCTGCCAGGGGATGCCGGGCTCATCCCAAACTCACCGACAAAAAGTGGGAATGGGGAGGGGGGTGGGAGGCTGGGGAGAGGGAAAATCACAAACAGCTGACCTGCAAAGGAAGGTTTGTCCCCAGAGTGGGAAGCCCAGGTGGGGGTGACCCCTTGGCAGTGCTCCTGTGGGGGTGAGCCACAAACCCCAGGCAGAACTGGCAAATTCCAGCACCAAATTCCCAGGCTGTCCCACTGAGCCCCTCTGGATGTCCCCTGCCACCACAGGCTGCTCCTGGGGGGGAATTAGGGGGTGCAAGGAGGAGAAATTTCTGTGTGCCAGGCTTTGGCAGGGTCCACGGGGTGAAAAACCAGCGCAGGAAAAGGGAAGGGAGAACTGCAGGAATTTAATTAATTGAACAAGAAAAATGAAAAGGAAAGAAAACAACAAAAATCACCAATAGCTGTTCAAAAAGCACTTGCTGAGACTGAGAGATGCCACGAGGGACCCATCCAGCATCTGCTCCTCACGGAAGGGGTGGAAAATTCAGCATGAAATTTGTGTGTGGGGGGGTGGGAATGGCTCTTTCCCAGGAGCCCCGAGCATCCCGTGGGGCTTCCAAAGGGATGGAAAACAGGGAGGAGGTGTCAGATCCTCGGGGACAAGGCAGGGATGATGCCAAGCCCCCCCTCTGGAGCCCATCCCTGAGGAAAAGGAGCTGCTCTGCTGCAGGCAGGAGGCTCAGGGCTTCCTGAGGGCTCCAGGAAAACCAATCCGGCTCGGGAATATCGCGGGGCTCGTGTTTCTCTAAATAAGTTATTTTTCCACTGCCTCACAAAGGTGTTGGCTCTCTTCTTATTACTCTTTGTGTCATATGCAGTTAATTATTCATCCCCTTTCTGGGCTGCTCTGGGAGGGGACAGGGATCTGTTCTGGATGCTTCTGTGCCAGTGGGATCGAGGTTTTGGCCATAATCCCAGTGGGATTGGGATCCTGGCAAGGCAGGGACAGGGGCCAAGCCCCAGAGGAGGCCACGAGGGAGAAATTTTGGCTGCAGGTGCTCAAAGGAACAACCTGATGCTCCTCATCACTTGGTGCAGGTGGGACATTCCAGAAGGGAGGAGCAGGGACTGCCAGGGAAGGATTGGGGTGTCCTGATTTGGGGAGAGGAGATTTTTGGGCAGCTCCTTGGAAAGCTGACGACACAGTGACAATTTTATCCGTGGGACCACGTTCCTGTGTCCCTGTCAGAGCCTGCCTGGCCACCTCCTCATGCTGAGCTTTCCCAGTTCACTGCTGGTGCTCTCAGGTGAATTAAAAGCACAAAAGGAAGGATTGAATTAAAAACACAAAAGGAGGGATTGAATTAAAAGCACAAAAGGAGGGATTGAATTAAAAGCACAAAAGGAGGGATTGAATTAAAAGCACAAAAGGAGGGATTGAATTAAAAACAGAAAAGGAGGGATTGAATTAAAAACTTGAAAAGAAGGATCCTCATTTCCCTGAGAGCCACTTCAGGGTGTGGAACCCCCCCAAGCTCAAGGGGAGAAGCCAACAGGGAAAACCCCCCCAGCTCCCAGAGCACCTCTCAGTGCCTGTCCCTTGAACTCAGCGTGTGCTAATTGGGCTGGTGCATAATTAATGGCACTAAACACTAGATGGAAACACCATCCTGCCCATCAGCCCTGCACAGACTGGTTCCAAAATCCCTTGGGATCTTGGGATGAGACCAAATCGAAGCTGCTGGGCTGAGCCTGGAGGTGCCTTTGGATCCCCCATCCCACGGGAACAGGGTCGTGCCAGGGCCTTTTTAACCCCTCAAATCCCACGCTGGGAATTGTGTCCCTGCCTTCAGTTCCCCATGAGAAGCCTCAATTCCAGCAGCTCCAGGTTCTCAGGGGCTGCCACCACTGTCTGGTGTCACCAGCACTGCCCTGAGGGACAGCCTCATCCCAAGGGAAGTTTGGGGTGCCCTGGCTCCCCACGCTGTTCTTGTGCTCCCTAACCCTGGTGCAGCCACAGAATCCCAGAATCCCTGAGGCTGGAAAATCCCTGTGGGATCAATGAGTGCAACCTGTGCCCACCCTGAGCACTGAATGCCACCTACAGGTGACACCTCCAGGGATGGGCACTCCAAACCCCCCTGGGCAGCCCCTTCCAGTGTCCAATCACCATTTATAGGAAGAAATTCCTGCCAATGTCCAACCTGAACCTCCTGAGGTACAGATCAAGGTGATGTCCCCCTCACCTGTCACTGTGGGAGCAAAGCCTGACCCCACTAGGGAGGGTGGGAATGGCCCAGCAGGTGCAGGTGGGGAAGGGATGCAGATCTCAGAAATGTGGGATCGCCGAGGCTGGAAAATCCCTGTGGATTCATTGAGTCCAAGCTGTGCCTGATCCCCACCCTGAGCACTCAGTGCCACCTCCAGGGATGGGCACTCCAAACCCCCCTGGGCAGCCCCTTCCAGCCCTTTCCATGAGGAAATTCCTGCCGATGTCCAACCTGAACCTCCTGAGGTACAGATCAAGGTGATGATCCCTTCATCTCTCACTGTGGGAGCAAAGCCTGACCCCACTGCCTGCACCCCACCAGGGATCTGTGCAGAACCCCAAAACTGCTCCAGACCCTCCTCTCTTCCAGCACAACCCTTCGAGGTGCTCTATCCCTACATTATCCACCAGCCCCTCGCTCTGGCAGCAAAGCCTGACCCCACTGCCTGCACCTCATCAGGGATTTGATCAGAGCCCCAAAACCTCTCCAGACCCCCCTTTCCTCCAGCACAACCCCTCCAAACCCCGTTTTCCTCCAGCACAACCCCTCCAGGTGCTCCATCCCTACCTTATCCGCCAGCCCCTCGCCGTCCTCGGCCAGCAGGATGACCGTGTTCGCAGTGGACAATGACCGGGGAGCAAAGCCTGACCCCACTGCCTCCACCTCACCAGGGATTTGATCAGAGCCCCAAAACCTCTCCAGACCCCCCCTTTCCTCCAGCATAGCCCCTCCAGACCTCCCTTTCCTCCAGCACAGCCCCTCCAGACCTCCCTTTCCTCCAACACAACCCCTCCAGGCGCTTCATCCCTGCCTTATCCTCCAGCCCTCGCTGTCCTCAGCCAGCAGGATGGCCATGTTTGCAGTGGACAATGACCTGGGAGCAAAGCCTGACCCTACCAGGGATCTGTGCAGAGCCTCAAAACTGCTCCAGACCCCCCCTTTCCTCCAGCACAGCCCCTCCAGACCCCCCTTTTCCTCCAACACAACCCCTCCAGACCCGCCTTTCCTCCAACACAACCCTCCAGACCCGCCTTTTCCTCCAACACAACCCCTCCAGACCCCCCTTTTCCTCCAGCACAACCCCTCCAGACCCCCCTTTTCCTCCAACACAACCCCTCCAGACCGCCTTTTCCTCCAGCACAGCCCCTCCAGACCCCCCTTTCCTCCAGCACAACCCTCCAGACCCCCTTTTCCTCCAGCACAATCCCTCCAGGCGCTCCATCCCTACCTTATCCGCCAGCCCCTCGCCGTCCTCGGCCAGCAGGTAGACAGCCCCACCCTCGGCCAGCAGGATGGCCGTGTCCGTGGTGGACAATGACCTGGGAGCAAAGCCTGACCCCACTGCCTGCACCCCACCAGGGACTTGTGCAGAGCCCCAAACCTCTCCAGACCCTCCTCTCTTCCAGCACAACCCCTCCAGTGTGCTCTATCCCTACCTTATCTGCCAGCCCCTCGCTCTGGCAGCAAAGCCTGACCCCACTGCCTGCACCTCATCAGGGATTTGATCAGAGCCCCAAAACCTCTCCAGACCCCCCTTTCCTCCAGCACAACCCCTCCAAACCCCGTTTTCCTCCAGCACAACCCCTCCAGGTGCTCCATCCCTACCTTATCCGCCAGCCCCTCGCCGTCCTCGGCCAGCAGGTAGACAGCCCCACCCTCGGCCAGCAGGATGGCCGTGTCCGTGGTGGACGATGACCTGGGCCTGCCCTGGTGCTGATGCAGGATGGCCGTGAGGCCGCTGTCCTGGGGGGCCTTGCGGCCGAGGTGGGGGCTGCCCTTCTGAGGCTCCAGCGAGCCGCTCTTGGCGCGGCGGCCGCCGCTGTGTAGGCTGGTGCCGCGCTTGATGGAGGGGCGCGAGCGGATCTGCTGCAGCACGCGGTTGAAGGCCGTGGGCCGGGCGGGGAGGTCGTGCAGGGACACGGCGTAGGACACGCGGTGCATCTCCGGGGAGCGCTCCTTCTCGTCCGGGGACTCGTGGTCGGAGGCGCCGTGGGGCCCCGGTGGCGCCGAGTCCTGCGAGCTCTGCTGGTCGCGCTCCCGCGAGCGCCGGCGGCTGTGGAAGAGGTGCTTGAGGCCGTGGCTGAACATGGAGCCCTCGGAGAGCTGCTGGATTTTCTGGGGGGAAAGAGAGGGAATGGGGGCTGTTAATTGAGGGTGTTAATTGAGGGAATGGGCGCTGATAATTGAGGAATGGGTGCTGTTCATTGAGGGTGTTAATTGAGGGAATGGGCGCTGATAATTGAGGATGGGGTTGTTAATTGAGGGTGTTAATTGAGGGAATGGGCGCTGTTAATTGAGGAATGGGTGCTGTTAATTGAGGGTGTTAATTGAGGGAATGGGCGCTGTTAATTGAGGGATGGGGTTGTTAATTTAGGGTATTAATTGAGGGAATGGGGTTGTTAATTTAGGGTATTAATTGAGGGAATGGGTGCTGTTATTCAAGAGAATGGGCACCCATTCAAGGAATGGGTGCTGTTAATTGAGGGCATTAATTGAGGGAATGGGCACTGTTAATCGAGAGAATGGGTGCTGTTCATTGAGGGTGTTAATTGAGGGAATGGGTGCTGTTAATTGAGGGAAAGGGCACTGATAATTGAGGGTGTTAATTGAGGGAATGGGGGGTTGTTAATTTAGGGTATTAATTGAGGGAATGGGTGCTGTTATTCAAGAGAATGGGCACTGTTAATTTAAGGAATGGGTGCTGTTAATTGAGGGAATGGGAGCTGATAATTGAGGGTGTTAATTGAGGCAATGGGTGCTGTTAATTGATGGAATGGTGCTGTTAATTTAGGGTATTAACTGAGGGAATGGGTGCTGTTAATTGATGGAATGGGTGCTGTTAATTTAGGGTTTTAATGAGGGAAATGGTGCTGTTAATTGAGGGAATAGGTGCTGTTAATTTAGGGTATTAATTGAAGAAATGGGTGCTGTTCATTGAGGGAATGGGGGATTGTTAATTGAGGGTATTAACTGAGGGAATGGGTGCTGTTAATTGAGGGTATTACTTGAAGAATGGGTGCTGTTAATTGATGGAATGGGTGCTGTTAATTTAGGGTATTAATTGAAGAAATGGGTGCTGTTAATTGATGGAATGGGTGCTGTTAATTTAGGGTATTAACTGAGGGAATGGGTGCTGTTAATTGATGGAATGGGTGCTGTTAATTTAGGGTTTTAATGAGGGAAATGGTGCTGTTAATTGAGGGAATAGGTGCTGTTAATTTAGGGTTTTAATGAGGGAATGGGCGCTGTTAATTGAGGGAATGGGAGCTGTTTGTTAATTGAAGGAATGGGTGCTGTTAATTGAGGGAATGGGTGCTGTTAATAAAGAGAATTGGTGCTGTTAATTGAAGGTATTAATTAAGGGAATGGGCACAGTTAATTAAGGGAATGGGTGCTGTTAATTGAGGGTGTTAATTGAGGGAATGGGTGCTGTTAATTGAGGGTATGGGTGCTGTTAATTAATTGAGGGAATGGGGAATTGTTAATTGAGGGTATTAATTGAGGGAATGGGTGCTGTTAATTGAGGGAATGGGCACTGTTAATCGAGGGAATGGGTGCTGTTAATTGAAGGTATTAATTAAGGGAATGGGTGCTGATAATTGAGGGAATGGGTGCTGTTAATTAATTGAAGGAGTGGGTGCAGTTAATCAATTGAGGGAATAGGTGCTGTTAATTAATTGAGGGAAAGGGAGCTGTTCATTGAGGGAATGGGTAACTATTGGAAACACTAAGTATTAGTACTTGGAAATACAAAACATGAATGGAGGTATTGGAAATACTAAGAATTAGTGGAACTATTCAAAATACGAAATATCAATGGAAATATTTGCAATACTAAATATCAATGGAAATATTGGCAATACTAAATATCAATGGAAATATTGGAAATACTAAGTAGTAGTGGCCTCAGCCATGGTTTTCCCTGTGACATTTGCCATGGGCCAGCCTGACCTGGCTGCTGGGGATGAACCAGCCCTGTGCCACCAAACCCAGCCCAAACTGCGTTTATAAATAAAAAACTAATATAAAGTATATCATATAAAAATCTCATAATAAATATAATAATAATTTTCACAAGAAATATTATATTATATTATATTTATTGTATTATATTATATTATATTATTATTATATTATATTATATTATATTATCTTATATTATATTATATTATATGTATATATCTTATATTAGATTATATTATATTATCTTATATTCATATTATATTCATATTATATTCATATTATATCAGTATTCTATCATATTATATATGTATTATATTATATATTTCTTATATTCTATTATATTCTTTCTATTCTTTATCTTCTATTATATTTATTCTTTATTTTATTCTTTCATTTTTTTATTATCTTTCTTCTTATTCTTTCATTCTCTTTCTTCTCTTCTCTTTCCTATTGCTTCTGTCCTCTCTCTCTACCCTTACTCTACTCCTATACCTCTCTACCTATATCTTCCTCTACACCTTTAAAATGTAAAATATATAAAATAATATATAATAATGTAAAAATAAGACATAATATGCTGTAAAATTATATATAAAAATAAGATATAATAACACATAAATACAAAGTGGGCAGCCAGTGGTTTCCAGCAGGAGGTGGGGACACGTGGCTGCCCTGAGCATTCCCAGCTCTCCCTTTCCAGGGGTGCATCCCACATTCCCAGGAAACAATCCCAGGGACTGGGGGTGGCAGCTGGCCACAGGGAGATGATGAATATGGATGGTGGAACAGATCCTGCTCCTGATTGCAGCCAGGGCAGCCCAGCCAGGGCTCTGGAAATCCTGGGTTCCACTGGAACCCGGCCAGGGATCTTCCCTGCAGCCGCTGGAAATCCAGGGTTCCATTGGAACACCCAGATTTCAGGCCAGGGTTCCACTGGAAATTTGGGGTTCCGCTGGAAATTTGGGGTTCCACTGGAAATTTGGAGTTCCACTGGAAATCCAGGGTTCCACTGGAACACCCAGATTTAAGGCCAGGGATCCACTGGAAATTTGGGGTTCCACTGGAAATTTGGAGTTCCACTGGAAATCCAGGGTTCCACTGGAACACCCAGATTTAAGGCCAGGGATCCACTGGAAATTTGGGGTTCCACTGGAAATCCAGGGTTCCATTGGAACACCCAGATTTCAGGCCAGGGTTCCACTGGAAATTTGGGGTTCCAGATTTGCATCCCAGGAGATTTTGGCCCCGTGCCCTCCCCATGCCCTGTGTGAGGAGAATCAGGGTGCAGCGACTTCCAGCATTTCCAAATTCCCAATCCCAGCATTTCCAAAGGGCTCAGAGCATCCTCAGAGCCCCAGCAGCACAAAGTTGGGATTTTGGAAAAGCTGAGATGTTCCAGCCAGGAGCTCCGGGAGCTGCAGGCAGAGGAGGAGCTCAGGGCCATGCTGGGCTTGGATTTGTCTGGGATTTTTTGGGCTCCTTCCCCCAAAAATCCCAGCACACCTGGAGCCCTGACAGGGAACCAGCAAAGGGATCTCTGTCCCCAAACTCTGCAGGGAAAGCTCTTCATCCCTCCCTGAGCCACTCACAACCCAAACCTCCATCCCTTTGAGGATCTTCCTTGGAAATACAGAATAAATCTCTGGTAACAATTTAAATTTTATTCTATTTATGGAGTCTCTATGGAAACAGAGGCAGCATTGGAGAGGTGAGAGCTGCAAACCCCCAGATTCCTCCCGTGGAGGGCACGGCCAGAGCTGCACGAGGTCCAAGGGAACAGAAACCACCAACTCCCCTAAAGCCTTCAGGAAATTATTTGTGACGTGGACTTCCCAGTCCTGAATGATCTTCTGCAGAAATGCACCATTTCAGTCCAATTTCACATTGTTTAATAAATTTTTTTACAAATTTTTTTACAAATTCAGTCCTGCTGGTGAATTCGCCTGAGCTGAACATCTTCAATATAATTTCTGTGGAAGTTCTTGTGTGAAATACTGAGTTAAATGATTAGTTGTCTCCAATTGCTCCTTTAGAAAATTTGTTAGGAATTGTTACAGAGTGGCACTTGAATTTCTTTCCAGCCAGAGCTGCACAAGGTCAAAGTGAAAAGAAACAACCAACTCCCTTCCCCAGGGAGATGAAAACAAAGGAAAAGTGGAGCTGGCAGGAAAGATTTTGGGAACCAGATGCCCTCAGGGCTTCTCATCCAACAGCTCCAACTGAGCAAAATTCACCTTTTCAGACAAATCCCCCCAGGCCCTTTCCAAGTTTTCCTGAAAGAGTCTTTCATGGGCTGGGCAGGCACGGGATCTGCATGGAAAAAACCAAATTTGCATGGGGAAAAAAAAAAGAAAAAAAGAGGGAAGCAAGGAGGGATCCCAGCTCAGTTTGTCCAGGCTGGAACCCAGTGAATTCCAGCTCTGGGTTTGTCTGCCCTCAGGAGCTCTGAGTGCTGGCCACAACCAGTCCTGTGCTGCTGCTCAAGCTCTGTTTGCTCACGTTTTCCCAGGATATTCCTGCCCTTCCAGAGCAGAGGCATTTTCCTGGCACAGAGCAGCACTCAGGGCTCAGAGCAGAGGCTATTTTGGAACAGCCATTGCTTACGAACCACAGACTCACGGACAGCTGAAAAACACCAGGGTGAATCCAAAAATATCTTCATTTCTTTGGATTTCCACACCAGCACAGCCAGGCTCTGCTGCTTGCTGGTGGCAACTTGTTCTGTGGACTTCAAAGCCCCTGCTCCACATCCCACAGCTGGAAAAATCCCATTTTAGCCCAAATCAGGACATCTTGCAGGAAAGCTGGGGCAGTTTTGTCCTGGCAATGCCCAGTGCTGGCCTCCAGGGTGGTGTCCCTGCTGCTGCCACCCAGGCTGAGCCCTCCCAGCTCCGCTCTGAACCATCCCCTGACACCCAAACCCCTTCCTCGGCTTGCAGACGGACACACAGAGAGGATCTGGTTGCCACCACCTCCCAGGGTGGCCCCAAGCTGAGAAATCCTGCTCAGTCCTTAGGGTCATTAATTATTTATTCATCCCCAGCCCGCCCAGAGGCTCCAGCCAAGGCTCTGCAGCTCTTTGGAACATTTGCACAAACACGGGGGGAAGTTTCAGCCCTTCCCACCCCAGATTTAAAGTCTCATCCCTTCCCTTCCCATCCCATCCCATCCCAGATTTTAGGGCATAGGGAAAAGTCTCATCAATTCCCACCTGATTCAAATCACATTTTAAGGCACAGAGGGAAATCTCATCCCTTCCCAGCCCACCCAATCCCAGATTTTAGGGCACAGGGGAAAGTCTCATCCCTTCCCACCCCATCCCATTCCAGATTTTAAGTCTCATCCCTTCCCACCCCATCCCATTCTAGATTTTAGGGCACAGGGGAAAGTCTCATCAACTCCCACCTGATCCAATTCTGTATTTTAGGGCACAGAGGGAAAGTCTCATCCCTTCCCACCCAATCCCAGATTCTAGGGCAGAGGAGGAAGTCTCATCCCTTCCCACTCCATCCCATCCCAGATTTTAGGGCAGAGGAGGAAGTCCCTTCCCTTCCCTTCCCTTCCCTTCCCTTCCCTTCCCTTCCCTTCCCTTCCCTTCCCTTCCCTTCCCTTCCCTTCCCTTCCCTTCCCTTCCCTTCCCTTCCCTGCCCTTCCCTTCCCTCCCTTCCCTTCCCTGCCCTTCCCTTCCCTTCCCTTCCCTTCCCTTCCCTTCCCCTTCCCTCCCTTCCCTTCCCCTTCCCAACCTTCCCAACCTTCCCATTCCCACCCTTCCTCCCAACCTTCCCTTCCCTTCCCTTCCCAGATTTTAAGTCTCATCAATTCCCACCCCATCCCATTTTACATTTTAGGGCACAGGGGGAAGTCTCATCCCTTCCCACCCAATCCCAGATTTTAGGGGAGAGGATGAAGTCTCATCCCTTCCCATTCCATATTTTGAGTCTCATCCCTTCCCATCCCATCCCATTCCATATTTTAAGTCTCATCCCATCCCAGACTTTAGGGCACTGGGAGGCCACAGCCCCCAAACCCAGGGGGATCCCAGCAGATCCCGTTCATCCCTTCTGGGTTTTCCAGCCCTGCTGCTGCTTTTCCAGCTGATTCTCCTCTGGCAGGACCGAGAGGCTCCTGCCACCCCCCAGCCCCCTCCAGCCAGGCGGGGGGACAGGCTCAGAGCTGTCCCCAAGGGGTGACAGCCAGCCCAGCCCAGCCCAGCCCAGCCCCTTCTCCCCCAGCATCCCGAGCTCCCGCTGCCACAAACGCCAAGGAAAACGCCTGGATGTTCCCAACTGGCAAAGGAAAACGCCTGGATGTTCCCAACTGGCAAATCCAGCACTCCCCCACAGCCCGCTGCTCCTCCGGGGACAGCCGGGAGCAGCAGCATGTGACAAACGTGACTCATCTTGGGCAGGGCACCCGAGCGACAGCCCAGCGCTCCCGGGAGAGCTCCGGGAATAACGGGATGTGTGCCCGGGGGTGGGAACGGCAGGGAATTCACTGCCCGGGGGTGGGGACGGCAGGGAATTCACTGCCCAGGGGTAGGAATAGCAGGAAATTCACTGCCCAGGGGTGGGAATGCTCTGGGGTAATGGGATGTGTGCCCAGGGGTGGGAATGCTGTGGGAATAGCAGGATTCCCTGCCCAGGTGTGGGAATGCTCTGGGATAACAGGGAATTCCCTGCCCACGTGTGGCTCTGCCCAGGGCATGCAGATTTTGGGTTCAGGAGCCAGGAAAACCAAAATTGTGAACCTGGAGATGGGAACAGGGTCAGCGTTCTGCTCTAGGCTGGATCAGACTGCTGGGGAAAAACTGAAATCCAGGGAAAACAGAGCCAGGGGAAACAGAAATCCAGGGAAAACAGAGCCAGGGGAAACAGAAATCCAGGGAAAACACATCCAGGGAAAACAGAGATCCAGGGAAAACACATCCAGGGAAAACAGAGATCCAGGGAAAACAGAGCCAGGGGAAACAGAAATCCAGGGAAAACACATCCAGGGAAACCAGAGATCCAGGGAAAACACATCCAGGGAAACCAGAGATCCAGGGAAAACAGAGCCAGGGGAAACAGAAATCCAGGGAAAACAGAGATCCAGGGGAAACAGAAATCCAGGGAAACAGAGATCCAGGGAAACCAGAGATCCAGGGGAAACAGAAATCCAGGGGAAACACATCCAGGGAAAACAGAGATCCAGGGAAACAGAGAGCCAGGGCAAACAGAGAGTCAGGGAAAACACATCCAGGGAGAAGAGAGATCCAGGGAAAACCCTTGGCTCAGGAGAAGTGTCAGTTTTGGATGGATCCCATCTCTCCTGCAGGAACCGCTGCCACCAAGGGATTCCTGAGCACAGCTGTCACACACCAGCTCTGCTCCCTGCCAGAACTCCAGAACTCCTTCTTTCCCCTCCTTCTTTCCCCTCCTTTTCCCCAAGGGAGCCCTCGGTGGCAGCGGAGCAGCTGGAGCCAGGGCTGGGGAAGGGAGAGCTGCCATGGATCTGCTGGAGTTGAGGGCTGGAGGTGACACCAGGCAGGCTGCTGCTTCCAGGGTGCCACCTCAAACCCACCTCAGCTGGCAGCCAGGAGTTTACTCTGATCCTTCCCCATCCCCAGGGACAGGAATCTCTGATCCTGCCCCATCCATGGGCACAGGAATCTCTGATCCTTCCCCATCCCCAGGGACAGGAATCTCTGATCTTTCATCATTCATGGGGACAGGACAGGGACAGGAATCTCTGATCCTGCCCCACCCCCAGGGACAGGAATCTCTGATCCTTCCCCATTTCCAGGGACAGGAATCTCTGATCCTTCCCCATTCCCAGGGACAGGAATCTCTGATCCTGCCCCATCCAAGGGGACAGGACAGGAATCTCTGATCCTTCCCCATCCCCAGGGACAGGAATCTCTGATCCTTCCCCATCCCCAGGGACAGGAATCTCTGATCCTTCATCATCCCAGGACAGGACAGGGACAGGAATCTCTGATCCTTCCCATCCATGGGGACAGGACAGGGACAGGAATCTCTGATCTTCATCACCCACAGGGACAGGATCTCTGATCTTCTCACCCACAGGGACAGGAATCTCTGATCCTTCCCCACCCCCAGGGACAGGAATCTCTGATCCTTCCCCATGCCCAGGAACAAGAATCTGGATTTGGACCAGGACCAGCCTGAACCCACCCCTACCAGCAACTCCACAGGGGGCTTGGGGCAGGAAAAGTCTGCTCTATTAATTATTAATTTATTAATTTATTAACTGGTGGTGGCCGTGGCACGGTGCCCGCTGTGCTGTGGCAGCTGTGGGCAGCAGCCAGCCCCAGCTTTGCCCGAGTTCTGCCCAGTTTGAGGATTTATTTTAATTAATTGTTGCATTAAAGGTGAGCCCTGGCAGCAGACCTGCAGGAAGGGAGCACAGGCAGCTCGATAAAATCAATGGGATTTATTTGGCCTCGGATGCTGCTGCTGGATGAGGCTGTGGAGCTCCAGCTCCAGGTGGGATGTGCCAGCTCTGGAATTCTGGGGTGGTGGGCAAAGCCATGGGAAGCTGCAGCTCCTTTGGACCAACATTCCCACCCCTTTCCGAGCCTCTGTGCCCCAGGTGGGATGGAGAAAGGACAGGGAAAAACACCTTGGATGTGCCAAGCATGGCCCTGAGCCCCACATCCTCATGGATCATGGAATGAGGGAGGAGTCAGCAAATCATGGAATGGTTTGGCTGGGAAGGGACCTTAAACCTCATCCAGTTCCAGGGGTGGGCAGGGACAGCTCCCACTGTCCCTGCTGCTCCAAACCCTGCCCAGCCTGGCCCTGGACACTGCCAGGGATCCTGGGGCAGCCACAGCTGCTTTGGGCACCCCGTGCCACCCTCCCATCCCAGGGATGTGCCTGGCCCTGGCTCCTCCAGCTGTTTTTGGGGCAGCAGCAAAGCCCAAGCAGCCTCAGGAGCTGCTGGGCCACTGAGGGAAGGCCCCAGGTGCCACCTCCAGCAGCCACGGGGCTCCTGGTGCTCAGAGCAGCCCAGTTGTCCTCTGGGAACGGGGATTTGATCTCCTGGCTGTGTTCTGGCTGAGCCTGGCAGTGCCATCAGCTTCCTCGTGACCTTGTCCCCACCGGTGACACCGTCAGGGCCACCTGGGCTGCCACACCGAGGGGCTCCATCCTGCATCCCACGGCTCAGCAGGGACATTTCCCACTTTTTCCAAGGCTTTTTGAAAGCACCACCCACTCTGCCCTCCGATCCCACTCTGCCCACGGCATTCCCACGCCTGCACACCTCGAATTCCACACTGGGAATTCACCAATAAAACCCTGTTGAGCCGCCGGGGGTCGGAGCTGCTTTTTTCCCCCCAAAGCCAGGGGAATTCCGTGCCGGATTTCAGGCCGGATCCCGGCTCCGGGATGGGCTCTGTGCCTCCCGCAGCCCTGCAGTGCCCGGGGTTTGTTTTCCTCCTCCACCGGCCCCGCGGCCCGGCAGGAGCAGCCTCGGGGCCATTTCCACATTTCCACACCGTCACTCCCGGTGCCGCAGCCCTGGATCCTCCTGGATCCTCCTGGAGCATCCCCCCGGATCCTACCGGAGCATCACCCCCACATCCCCCTGGATCCTACTGGAGCATCCCCCCCATATCCCCCCGGATCGTCCCGGAGCATCCCCCCAGATCCTCCTGGATCCTCCCGGAGCATCCCCCCCATTTCCTCCCGGGATCCTCTTGGATCCACCTGGAGCATCCCCCCGGAACCTACCGGAGCATCCCCCCTGGATCCCCCCGGATCCTCCCGGAGTATCCTCCTGGATCCTCCCGGAGCATCCCCCCCATTTCCTCCCGGGATCCTCTTGGATCCACCTGGAGCAGCCCCCGGATCCTACCGGAGCATCCCCCCTGGATCCCCCCGGATCCTCCCGGAGTATCCCCCTGGATATTCCCGGAGCATCCCCCCAGATCCCCCCGAATCCTCCTGGATCGTCCCGGAGCATCCCTCCGGATCCTACCCGAGCATCCCCCCCATATCCCCCCGGATCCCGGCAGGGATTTCCCGGGATCAGCGCAGCCCCCCTGCAGAGGGGCAGCCCCCAACGCCCGGGATTTCTCCATCCCGGCAGAATCCCAATCCCAGGGGTGTCCAGCCCCATCCTGGGACCGCCCCCATCCCGACCCCAGGAGCAGCCGCATCCCAGGAGGATCCTATCCCAGCAATTCCCCATCCCAGCAGCGTCTCCATCCCTGGAGCATCCTCATCCAGTAGGATCCCGGGAACAGGGACCGTCCCCATCTCAGGAGCATCCTAATCCCTGTAGGATCTCTGCTGATAGGACCATCTCCATCCCAGGAGCACCCCAATCCAGGGGTCTCCTCCACCGGGACCACCCCAATCCCAGGATTATCCCTATCCCAGGAGCATCCCAATCCAGGAGCACCCTGTTCCCAGGGGTCTCCTCTCTCTGGAGCACTCCATTCCCAGGGTTACCCCAATCCAGGAGCACCCCAATCCAGGGGGCTCCTTCCCCTGGAGCACCCCATTCCCAGGATTATCCCCATTCCCAGGATTATCCCCATTCCCAGGATTACCCCAATCCCGGAGCCATCCCGCATTCTCCAAGGTCACACCTGTGGGACCGAGGGGATGGGGATGGCGGCACCGCCGAGCTCCATCGTTCCGGTGACCCCGCTGGGCTCTCCCCACCTCGGCCATCACCGGGACCCCCCGTTCCGCCGATCCTATGGGATTTTCCCATCCCCCGTGTCCCACCGGGGCGCTCCCGCCGCTCACCTTCAGGTCGGGGGGCTTGGAGCGCGGCGGCGCCGGGACAGCGCCCGCCTCGGGGGCCGCCGCCGCCTCGCCGGCCTTGCCCTCCATCACGCCGTGACCGGGCGACTCCCCCGCGGCGCCGGGATCCTCCTCGGGCTGCTGCAACTCGTCCGAGCGGCACCGCTTCATCCCGGGAGCGCCGTGCCCGCGGCGCGCGGGGGGCGCCTACGGCCGCGGCGGCGGCGGCGGGCGGCGGCCCGGCGGCCGCTGCGGGGCCCGCGGGCTGCGCGGCCCCGGCCCGCCCGCCCCGCCGAGCCCGGGCCGGGCGGCGGCTCCGCGCCGCGGCGGCTCCGCGCCCGCCGCCGGCACCGGCATCGCCGCCGCCGCCGCGCCTGACGGGCAGCGACTGCGGCCAATGGCGATGCGAGAGACGAGGCGCTTCTCGTGGTGATTGGTGGAGCGTGCTAGGAGGGCAGTGCTGGTGGGAGGAATTGACCAATGAAGACGCGCGGAGGGCGGGGCCGCCGCTGGTGATTCGCGGAGGCGGAGCGGAGCTGGAGACGGGCGCGCCGCCTCCTGCCGAGCCGCTCCGCGCAGCGCGGGATGGGGGAACAGCAGGCGGCGTCTGAGCTCCCCCTTTTGCTTCCCCTGTTTAAATACGTCATTTCATGGTCGTTCTCGTTTTTTGGAGTATTTTTGCTCGTCCCCCGCGGGGGTGCGCAGAGGCCGCGGGGAGAGGTCGGCGGCCGCTCTTCGAGAGACTGCAAATTCCATGAGGCTTTGCGGCACAACGGACTACAACTCCCGGCGTCCACCCGCGGGCTGGGAAAATGAACTTCATTTGGACGTAAAAAAACTACATCTCCCAGCGTGCCTCGCGCGTAGGGTGCGCCAGGCCTCCTCCCCCTTTGCCCTGCGGCGCGCCGACAAACGTTCCGCGCACACGCAGGGCGGCCGGTGGAGGCGCTTTCCCTCGGGAGAAGGCGGCGGCCGCGGGGGTCGGGGAGGCGGGAGGGGCGGGGGGTGGGGGGGTCGGGAGGAGAGGAAATCCTCGGGGAGGTTCCTCCCCGAACGGCGGCAGCCTGGCAGACCCCGAGAGCTGCCCGCGGTGGGGAGGGGATAGCGGGGCGGACCCGGAGGACATGGAGGGCGAGGAGGCCCCGTCATGGCGGGGTCCCGGCGGGGCCGTGCGGGAGCTCTGCCGCTCCTTCGGCCACTACAACCGGCACCTGGCGCGGCTGCAGCACAACCTGCGAGAGACCAAGAGGTTCTTCCGCGACGTCAAGTTCTCCCAGGGACATCCCTTCGCCTCGGCCCTTGCCGGTGACGGCCCCCGCTCCGCCTGGGATGGGGATGGGGGTCCCGGGGACGGCGGTGAGAGAGGGCCGGGAGCGGGCGGGGTGTGAGGGTCAGGGGGGCTGGGGGGGTAAAGGGGGAACCTCTGCGGGTGAGGGGTCTCTGGGGGGCTTGTGAGGGTCGCGGTGCGGAGTGGAGTGTCCGGCTTGGGGGGGCTGTCATGGGGTGTCACCGGGCTGGCGGTGCCCAGAGGGTGGGAGAGGCTTTGTGGGGTGAAGGGAGTTGGGCAGGGGGGGATTGAGGATGGATGTGAGGACAATATTCTTCTCCCAGAGGGTGCTGGGCACTGCCTGGGCTCCCCAGGGAATGGGCACGGCTCCAGGGATGCTCAGGGTGGGATTTTGGGGTGTCTGTGCAGGGTCTGGAGCTGTACCCACCATCCCTGTGGGTCCCTTCCGTGGATTCATGATGGGGACCCTCTGCCCCGACCCCCACCTGCAGCCCCACAGGGAGGGGAGGGGGCTCAGAAGAGGCAGCACTATGAGGGGCTGCCATTCCCTGTTTGTCCCGGAGTTCCCTGGGAATTGTGGCCTCACTGGGGGCTCTCTGCTGCTGTTGACAAACAGAGCTGAGGGTGGCACCTCAGGACTTGGTGTTTGCATGAGACTGTCTCGTGAGAGGGGTTCAGTGTGACATGAAAGGTCCATAAAGGTCTTCTCATTCATCCCCAAAAGGCTCCTGAGTCATCTCTTGTGGCCTCTTGTCCAGGGTTCTTTTCTGGGATTCTTGTCCAGGATTTTTGGACCTGCTCATCTTGCACTCCAAATCCTGGTTTCATGTTCAAAGTGTTGAGTTTTTCTGTCTGTGTCTTAAAAAAAAATTGGTTTTGGGCTGGTTTGGGGTTCATTTAGCTCTTGTGGGACTGTGGAGTTGTGGCTGGAAAGGTTTTGGGAGCACCTCGGGATTTTGGGAAGTGGCTTTTGGGTGGGGAAGGAAATTTTGGGAAGGGGCAGAGCCAGGTGCCCCTGTGATGTTTGGAATTTGGGATTGTTGTGCCTGGAGAAGAGAAGGATTTGGGGTGATCTGATGAGAAAAGTGGAATATTTCCAATATTTCCAAGGGATGGAGTGCCAGCACACAGGGAATGGCACTGCCAGAGGGCAGGGAGAGATGGGATTTTGGGAATAAATCCTTCCCTGGGAGGGTGGGGAGGGGCTGGGATGGAATTCCCAGAGGAGCTGTGGCTGCCCCATCCCTGGGGATGCCCCAGGCCAGGTTGGATAAAATGGCAAAAATAGAAAGAAATGGCTGAAATGCTTGGAGCTTCCATAGATTCCATAAATCCCAGCTGAGGTTGTTCTGCCAAGCTTGGGGTGGATTTGGAGAGGAGTCCTGGTGAGAGCTGCCCTTGTTCCCTGGACAGGCCTCCTTTGATCCCAGGAATTCATGGGATGTGGGGATGTGTGCCCCGGGGCTGCCCGCAGCTCCAGCGCTGGTCACATGGGATGGGATGGGATGGGATGGAACCAGGGTGGGGCTGGGATGGGGCCAGGATGGAATTGGGTTGTGGCTGGGATGGAGCTGGGATGGAACCAGGGATGGAGCTGGGATGGAACCAGGGATGGAGCTGGGATGGAACCAGGGATGGAGCTGGGATGGAACCAGGGATGGAGCTGGGATGGAACCAGGGATGGAGCTGGGATGGAACCAGGGATGGAGCTGGGATGGAACCAGGGATGGAGCTGGGATGAACCAGGGGGGCTGGGATGGAACCAGGGATGGGGCTGGGATGGAACCAGGGATGGGGCTGGGATGGAACCAGGGATGGAGCTGGGATAGAACTGGGATGGAACCAGGGATGGAGCTGGGATAGAACCAGAGATAGGGATGGAACCAGGGATGGAACCAGGGATGGAACCAGAGATGGAGCAGGGATGGGGCTGGGATGGGATGAGACAGGGATGGAACCAGGGATGGAACCAGGGATGGGGATGGCATGAGGCTGGGATGGGGCTGGGATGGGATGGGGCTGGGATGGAACCAGGGTGGAGCCAGGATGCAGCAGGGATGTGGCTGGGATGGAACAGGGATAGGGATGGGACTGGGATGGAATTGGGGTGGAGCTGGGATGGAGCTGGAATGGAACCAGGGTGGAGCTGGGATGGAATTGGGATGGAACCAGGGATAGAGCTGGGATGGAACCAGGGTAGAGCTGGGATGGAACCAGGGATGGAGCTGGGATGGAACCAGGGATGGAGCTGGGATAGAACTGGGATGGAACCAGGGATGGGACAGGGATGGAGCCAGGATGGAGCTCCAGGGATGCAGCCCCTGGCACTGCCCAGGAACATGGCTGATCTCTCAAAACTGGGAAGTTCTGATCCCACTTTTTGTTGAGTCCCTCGCACCCTGGATCTGTGTCTGTGCTGATGATAAGAATCACAGGGAAGGTGTTTGAACCTCAGATCCTGGAGGAAAGATGGATCTGGGAGGACCTTGGGAAAGGTGTTTGAACCACAAATCCTGGAGGAAAGATGGATCTGGGAGGACCTTGGGAAAGGTGTTTGAACCTTGGATCCTGGAGGAAAGATGGATGTGGCAGGACCTTGGGAAAGGTGTTTTAACCCTGGATCCTGGAGGAAAGATGGATTTGGCAGGACCTTGGAGCAGTTTCCCAGTAGCCAAAGGAGCTCCAAGAAGGAATTCCCTGGAAAGGGAAATTTTCACCTGGATAAGGAGAATGGCCTCGAGCTGAAGGAGGGAAGGTTTAGATGGGAGGTAGGAAGAAATTCCTGTCTGTGAGGGTGAGGAGGGGCTGGGATGGAATTCCCAGAGAATCTGTTCCATCCCTGGGAATGTCCAAAGCCAGGCTGGAGCATCCTGGGGTGCTGGAGGTGTCCCTGAATGGCAGAGGAACAGGATGAGCTTTATTTAAAGCCCAACCCAAGCCATCCCAGGATTCTCCATCCATATCAATAATCCTTCAATAATTCCAGTTAAACTGCTGAATCCCAGTGATTTTTGGGAGATATTTCTGCTGGATTTAAGGATCCTCCAATTCCAAGCCTTCCAGAAGCCTCAACAGAGAAGAGGCCCTGCCTCTGCAGCCCTCCCTGAATTGCTTTTTTCCTGCTCCAGAGCCTGAATCCCAGGAGAAGCTCCAAGCAATGTCCCCAGATCAAAGCCATCCTGCAGATGAAGGCTCAAATTGTGCAATTTTGTGGGATTTTCCCAGATCTTTATCTTTTGTGAGCTCCTGGTCAGCTCCCAGCCCTCCGGTCACTTGATGTGGCTCTTGAAAGGCTTGTTTGGAAAGCAATCCCAAAAATCACATTTCAAGGAGAGGTTCCTCCCTTCAGCACTTCCCAAATTTGGGGTTTGGGGCTCAGAATTTGGGGTCTGTGGGGCAGGGAGCCACAAAGATGATTTTCCCTTCGTTTTGGGGTGGAAAAACTCCTCCAAAATCCAATTTCCAGCTGGGAGATTTGAGGGGAAGGCAAACCTTGGAGGCAGGGTTTGAAAAGAGATTTAAACCAACCTAAGACTACACAAAGTGCTCCAAATTTGGCTGATTTTAATTAAAGTGGAGTGATTAAGCTGTCAGAGTGAGGAGAGGGATGTGTTGTAGGATCTCTTTAATGGGGTTTGGAGTGTGAGGAGGATCCTGCTGGAGGGGAGGATCTTGTTTTCCTGACAGTTCAGGCTGCCAGAACATGACTCATGAATTTAAAAAAAAAAAAAAAAAAAAAAAAAAAAGAATTCTAACAGCAATTTTAAACAGAATTTTTAACCCTATAAAATCCCTTCCAGCATCAGAGCAATCCTGGTGCTTTGTATGCTTTGTACCTCTCAAATTGGGCATTTTTTAGGGACTGGTTGTTCCATTTCCCATTTCATTTCATTTCTGGGCCCTGTGCCCTGGGATTTTTGTGTCCCTGGTGAGGGATTTGTTTGTGTTTTTAGGGCTGTCAGAGTCATTCCGTGCTGTGCACGAGGGTGAGGCTGAATTTAGCTCTCGCCAAAGCTGCATTTAGGACTTTGTAAAAAAAGAAAACAGGAGCTAAACTCAGCCCTGAGCCTGGATTAGCACAGCCAGGTGATGGTTGTGGGGTGGGAGGGAGATTTGTGGGGTGAGAGGGAGATTTGTGGGGTTTGGGAGAAGTTTGTGGGCTCTGAGGGAGGTTTGTGGGGTCTGAGTGAGGTTTGTAGGGTGTGAGGGCCTTTTGTGGGCTCTGAGGGAGGTCTGTGGGCTCTGAGGGAGGTCTGTGGGATCTGAGGGAGGTTTGTGGGATCTGAGGGAGGTTTGTGGGGTCTGAGGGAGGTTGTGGGATCTGAGGGAGGTTTGTGGGGTCTGAGTGAGGTTTGTAGGGTGTGAGGGCCTTTTGTGGGCTCTGAGTGAGGTTTGTGGGGCATGAGTGAGGTTTGTGGGGTCTGAGGGCCATTTGTGGGATCTGAGTGACATTTGTAGGGTGTGAGGGCCTTTGGTGGGTTCTGTGGGAGGTTTGTGGGGTCTGAGTGACCTTTGTAGGGTGTGAGGGCCATTTGTGGGCTCTGAGGGAGGTTTGTGGGCTCTGTGGGAAGTTTGTAGGGTCTGAGGGCCATTTGTGGGATCTGAGTGATGTCTGTGGGGTCTGAGGGAGGTTTGTGGGGTCTGAGTAACATTTGTAGGGTGTGAGAGCTGTTTGTGGGCTCTGAGGGAGGTTTGTGGGCTCTCTGGGAGGTTTGTGGGGTCTGAGTGACCTTTGTAGGGTGTGAGGGCCATTTGTGGGCTCTGAGGGAGGTTTGTGGGGCATGAGTGAGGTTTGTGGGGTCTGAGGGCCATTTGTGGGATCTGAGTGATGTCTGTGGGGTCTGAGGGAGGTTTGTGGGGTCTGAGTGACATTTGTAGGGTGTGAGGGAGATTTGTGGGCTCTGAGGGAGGTTTGTGGGGTCTGAGTGACCTTTGTAGGGTGTGAGGGCCATTTGTGGGCTCTGTGGGAGGTTTGTGGGCTCTCTGGGAGGTTTGTGGCCTCTGAGGGAACCTCGTGGGGTTTGAGGCTGTTCCAGAACCTTCTGGCTGGCAGCAAAGCGCCTTCCCTGGGGCTCATCCCTCCCCAGGCCGCTGGGGTTCCGTGCTCCTCTAACAACCCTGAATTCATTCTTCTCCTGCCATCTCCCTGCCTACCTTGGCACGGCAGGAGCTCCAGGCCGGGCTGTGGGGCTGCACTGTCCCGTTTGTGGGGCCAGACCCGAGCCCTGTCCCTGTTGCAGGCCCCAGCCCCGTCTCGTTCCCGCGGCACGAGGAGGAGCAGCTGCAGCGCTCGGTGAGCTGGAGGCCCTGCCTGCTGATCCTGGGCCAGAACTGCCGCGCCAAGGGCCGCCTGCTCAACACGCTGCTGGGCCAGGAGCTGCTGCCCAGCCCTGGGACTGGCACCCAGGAGCTGCTGCCCAGCCCCGGGACTGGCACCCAGGAGCTGCTGCCCAGCCCTGGGACTGGCACCAAGGAACTGCTGCCCAGCCCTAGGACTGGCACTGCCACCAAGGAACTGCTGCCCAGCCCCAGGACTGGCACAGACACCGAGGAACTGCTGCCCACCACCGGGGCTGGCACTGCCACCCAGGAGCTGCTGCCCAGCCCCGGGACTGGCACCCAGGAGCTGCTGCCCACCCCTAGGACTGGCACCAAGGAGCTGCTACCCAAGGCTGGCTCTGAGGAACTGCTGCCCAAGCCTGGCAACCAGGAATTGCTGCCCAGGGCTGACACTTCCACCAAGGAGCTGCTGCTTGCCACTGAGGCTGGCACTGCCACCGAGGAGCTGCTGCCTGGGGCTGGCACTATAGAGCTGCTGCCCACCCCCAGGGCTGGCACCAATGAGCTGCTTACCACCCCTGGCACTGACACTGAGGAGCTGCTGCCCACCCCCGGGGCTGGCACGGGCACAGAGGAGCTGCTGCCCAGTGCTGGGACTGTCACCAAGGAGCTGCTGCCCACCCCTGGCACTGTCACCAAGGAGCTGCTGCCCACCCCCGGGGCTGGCACCGAGGAGCGCTGCCGGCGCCGCCGGGTGCGCTTCACACACGGGGCACGGCCGCGGCTGAGCCTGGCACTGCCCGGGCAGTACGAGCTGGTGCAGGCACTGGTGGCACACAGCGGGCACTGGGACACCATCCCCTGAGCAGGACCTGCAGGTGCCCAGGGACGCCGAGGATCCCGCACAGAGGGTGGCAGAGCTGGAAGTGGTGCTGCCCTGCGCGCTGCTCAAGGTGAGGGTGGCACCGTGTCTGGGGAGCTGGGGGTGACACTGCCACTGTCCCTGGGGAGCTTGGGTGGCACTGCAACTGTCCCTGGTCCATGGGGAGCTTGGGGTGGCCCTGCCACTGTCCTGCTCTGTGGGGAGTTTGAGTGGCCCTGCCACTCTCCTTGGGGAGCTCGGGGTGGCACTGCCACTCTCCCTGGCATGTGGGACATGACATTTACAGCCCTCATAAATTAATTCCCTAATTGTCCCTGACCTGGTCCATGGGGTGCTTGGGGTGGCACTGCCATTGTCCCTGTCCTGTTGGGAGTTTGGGATGGCACTGCCACTGCTCTGTTCAATAAATTCCCCTGCTGGCTCTTTCCTGGGACTCTTGTCCTAAGTTTTGTCTTGAAATTCCAAGGATTTGGTCCAAAATGAGGAATTTGGAGTTAAGGATCAGCCTTGCATCTGAGTCTCCAGATCTGCTTTAAAGAATTCCAGTTTTTTTGCTGTGTGAACAGATCCCAGAGCATTTTCCATGGAAAAAAACCTCTCAAACCTCCTCCTTTTTCCCTTTTTCCCAGGAAGTGGACATTGTGGTGGCTCCATGCCGAGGCTTCCAGTCAGCTGAGGCCACCCTGGCCGAGTTTGTCAACCAGGTGCTGCCCGTTGTCACCTTCGCCATCAGCGAGCCCCAGCTGTCCCCATCAGACCAGGCAGAACTTCGTGAAATCAAAGAAAAATTCTCCCTCCCCATCTTCTTCCTGCGAATCCCCGAGGCCGGCAGCGAGCTGAGCTCTCCCAAAAACCCCCCCAAGGACAAATCCCCTCTGCACCTACAGCTGCTGGATCTGGAATACCTGAGCCCCTCCAGCCCCTGCGGCTGCGGCGTTCCCGGCTCCTCCATGCTGGTGGAGCAGCTGGAGAAGCTGCGGCTGCTGAGCTCCTTCTCCAGGCAGGTGCTGCAGCAGCACCTGGTGGAGGCAGCCACGAGGCTGAGCGAGGTTCACGGGCGCTGCCTCAACATCTTCATCAACCAAGCCTTCGACATGCAGAGGGACCTGCAGATCACCCCAAAAAGGTTGGAGTACACGCGCAGGAAGGAGAACGAGCTCTACGAGTCGCTGATGGGCATCGCCAACCGCAAGCAGGAGGAGATGAAGGAGATGATCGTGGACACCCTGGGCAGTATGAAGGAGGAGCTGCTGGAGGATGCTGCCAGCATGGAGTTCAGAGGTGGGAGCCAGCTGGAGGGTTTGGGGTGGTGGGGGTGAGGGAGTTGGGAAGAAATGCAAAATCGGCACGGGAGTTTGGTGGGATTGCAGCCTGCAATTCCCAGATGGTCACAGAGCCCCAAACATGAGTCAAAATCAGGGATCAGGCAGATCCTGACCACAATAATTGAGATTCATGGATGATTCATTCCAGCCTGGCAGATTCCTAACACTGAATTCATATTCCAACCTGCAATTCTTGGATAATCCCAGAACCCTAAACAAGGATGAAAATCAGGGATCAGGCAGATCCTCACCTCAGTAATTCCATTAATTCAGTGAGACTCCAACCTGCATTCCTGGATGGTCACAGAGCCCAAATACATGAATCAAAATCTGGGATCAGGCAGATCCTGACCACAGTAATTCATTAATTCAGTGAGACTCCAACCTGCAATTCCTGGATGATCCCAGAACCTTAACCAGGAATCAAAATCAGGGATCAGGCAGATCCTGACCACAATAATTGATGAATTCAGTGAGGGTCCAACCTGCAATTCCTGGATAGTCACAGAACCCTAAACAAGGATGAAAATCAGGGGTCAAGCAGATCCTCACCTCAGTAATTCCATTAATTCAGTGAGGGTCCAACCTGCAATTCCTGGATGATCCCAGAACCCCAAGCAAGGATGAAAATCAGGGATCAGGCAATATCCTTTTTTTTTTTGGTAGGATCTGTTGGATGAAGTGATAATAATCTTGGATACAATAATCGTGGATGAAATGGTCATAATCATGGATAAAATAATTAATAATCTTGGATAAAATCATTATAATAATCTTGGATAAAATCATTTTAGTAATCTTGGATAAAATCATTAATAATCTTGGATAAAATCATTAATAATCTTGGATAAAATCATTAATAATCTTGGATAAAATAATTATAATAATCTTGGATAAAAAATTAATGATCTTGGATAAAACATGATGATAATTGATAAAATGGTCGTAATTGTAGATAAAAGAATGGTGATAATATTGGATAAAATAATGATGTTAATCTTGGAGAAAATGATAATAAATCTTGGAGAAAATGATAATAAATCTTGGAGAAATGATATGATCTTGGAATGATATATCTTGGAGAAATGGTAATGATCTGAGAAATGATAATAAATCTTGGAAAAGAAAATCTTGGAAAATGATATAATCTTGGAGAAAATGATAATAAATCTTGGAGAACATGATCATCAATAATCTTGAATAAAATGATCATAATCTTGGCTAAAATAACAATACTGTAATTCTGGCATCATTGGGAAGAACATTGTTTTAAAACACCATTAGGATCAGCGTGTGCCCCTCAGAGCACCCCTCAGGACGGTTCTCCCAGCAATCCCAGATCTCCAGGATGGTTTTCCCTCCCTGTCCCTGCAGACATCATCATTCCCGAGAGCGGCGAGCCCGTCAGCTCCAAGGACATCAAGCGCTGCATCCAGCAGATCCAGGAGCTGATCATCTCCAGGCTGAACCAGGCTGTGGCCAACAAACTGATCAGCTCCGTGGATTACCTGAGGGAGAGCTTCGTGGGCACCCTGGAGCGCTGCCTCAAGAGCCTGGAGGAGTCCTGGGAGGGCTCCGTGCACATCACCAGCAACTATCTCAAACAGGTGGGGATGGGGTGCTGGAACTGCCATGGGTCTGAGTTTGGGTGGAATGGTCAAATTATGGCCAAAAAACACCTTAAAATTCTGGAGAAACCCCGGGAGGGATCTGTGCACCCACCCCGGGGGCTGGAGAAACCCCGGGATGGATCCGTGCACATCACCAGCAACTATCTCAAACAGGTGGGGATGGGGTGCTGGAACTGCCATGGGTCTGAGTTTGGGTGGAATGGTCAAATTATGGCCAAAAAACACCTTAAAATTCTGGAGAAACCCCGGAGGGATCTGTGCACCCACCCCGGGGGCTGGAGAAACCCCGGGATGGATCCGTGCACATCACCAGCAACTCTCTCAAACAGGTGGGGATGGGGTGCTGGAACTGCCATGGGTCTGAGTTTGGGTGGAATGGTCAAATTATGGCCATGAGATAACAGACTAAATCAATTATCTCATAAACCTCTATAAAATAATCAAATTATGGCCATACAAACACCTTAAAACTCTGGAGAAACCCCGGGATGGATCCATGCACATCACCAGCAACTCTCTCAAACAGGTGGGATTGGGGTGCTGGAACTGCCCTGGGCCTGAGTTTGAGTGAAATGGTCAAATTGTGGCTTTCATTTGGGTGAAATGAGCAATTTATGGCCAAAAAACACCTTAAAACTCTGGAGAAACCCCACAAGGGCTCCATGCACATCACCAGCAACTCTCTCAAACTGGTGGGGATGGGGTGCTGGAACTGCCCTGGGCCTGGTTTGGGTGGAATAGTCAAATTATGGCTGTGAGATAACAGAGTAATCATTATCTCTAACCTCTATAACTAATCAATTATGGCCATACAAACACCTTAAAACTCTGGAGAAACCCCACAAGGGCTCCATGCACATCACCAGCAACTCTCTCAAACTGGTGGGGATGGGGTGCTGGAACTGCCCTGGGCCTGAGTTTGGGTTAAATGGTTAAATTATGGCTGTGAGATAACTGAATAAATCAATTATCTCATCAACCTGTATAAAATAATCAAATTATCTCCCAAATCTGTATAAAATAATCAAATTACAGCATAAAAATGAGATAACACAGTGAATCAGTTATCTCCTAAATTTCTATAAATAATCAAATTACAGCCATGAAATAGACGTGAGATAGCAGAGTAAATCAATCAGCTCCTGAATCTGTATAAAATAATCAAATTATCTCCTAATCCTACCCTAAGTCTGTATAAAATAATCAAATTATCTCCTAAGTCTGTATAAAATAATCAAATTATCTCCTAAGTCTGTATAAAATAATCAAATTATCTCCTAAGTCTGTATGAAGTAATAACTTTATGGCCATAAAATACCCGTGGGATAGCACAATAAATCAATATCAACACATAAATCAATAATCTCATAAACGAGATAACATAAATCAGTTATCTCATAAGATTTTATAAAGTAATCAAATTATGGCCTAGAACCATCCATGAAATAATAATCATATTCTAAAGCTGTAAAAATTCAGTACGCTAAAACCCCATGAAACCCCAAATCATGTAAGGCCATAATAATATTGATATGTACGTATTTTTACTGTTTATTCAAATCGTATCAAATCATAAGCCAAACACCCATGAAACACCACAATAAATCAATATGAAATAACACAGTAAATCAATTATCTCATAAATCAGTATAAAATAATCAAATTAAAGCCTAAAAACACCCAATAAACACCACAATAAATCAATGTGAAATAACACAGTAATCACTTTAATCAGTATAAAATAATCAAATTCAAGCTAAAACACCCATGAAAACACCACAATAATCAAGTGAATGACACATAATCAATATTATACTGTTATATTTTTACGATATTTATACTGATTATCTCATAAATCAGTATAAATAATCCAATTAAGCCAAAAACACCCAATAAACACCACAATAAATCAATGTGAAATGACACAATAAATCAATATTATACTGTTATATTTTTACGGTATATTTTATACTGATTTATCTCATAAATCAGTATAAAATAATCAAATTAAAGCCTAAAAACACCCAATAAACACCACAATAAATCAATGTGAAATAACACAGTAAATCAACTATCTCATAAATCAGTATAAAATAATCAAATTAAAGCCTAAAAACACCCAATAAACACCACAATAAATCAATGTGAAATAACACAGTAAATCAATTATAAATCAGTATAAAATAATCAAATTAAAGCCTAAAAACACCCAATAAACACCACAATAAATCAATGTGAAATGACACAATAAATCAATATTATACTGTTATATTTTTACGGTATATTTTATACTGATTTATCTCATAAATCAGTATAAAATAATCAAATTACAGCCTAAAAACACCCAATAAACACCACAATAAATCAATTAACCCAGTGATTCATGGACTATGCCAATGTTTTCCATTTTCACAGGCCCTGGCAAAGCTCCTGGCTGGCAGAATTCCCATTTTTCCCTCTTTTTTTCCTGCTTTTCCAGATCCTGAACGCCGCCTATCACGTGGAGGTCACGTTCCACTCGGGCTCAACGGTGACCAGGATGCTGTGGGAGCAGATCAAACAGGTGTGGACTCTTGGAAAAAGGGAATTTTGGAGCAAAAGATCCTCTCAGCTGCTCCCAAAATTCACTCTGGGAGTTTATTCCTGGAGATTTCCATGCCTGGAATCACCCAAGGATGGAGGTTGGAGCAACCTGGGGTGGTGGAATTTGGTAAAATTTAAAATCCTTTCCAGTCCAAACCATTCTGGGAATTGCAGGATTCTCATTCCAAAATATTGGTGGGAAAATCAGGGAGAGCTCTTCCCAAACTGGTGACATTTCCAGGGAAGCAGCTTTTTCCTGGGCCAAGGTGTGGAAATTCCAGATGTTGGACTCAACACTTCCTGTAATTAGTGGCTAATTAAAAGGCTCAGCCTCACCCTTCATTAGCAACCACAGAATTCCAGAGGGGATCCCTGTCCCAGGAAGGGAGGAGGAGGAATCTGGAGTTGGTTCCCACTCTGAGCTGGGATTGTCCAAGGAAAAGTTTTGTTCTTGCTCACCCCTCTGAGGAGGGAATAAAGTTCCAGCTCAGAGCAGGAATTCAGGAGGAAATTTAGGCTGGATTTAGGGAAAAGTTTTTTACTGGAAGTGTAATAAAATGCCCAGGGAGGTGGTGGAGTCAGCATCCCTGATGAGTTTAATAAAAGATTGGATGTGGCACTGGGTGCCTGGGATTGGGGCTGGTTTTTGGGATTGGTGCCTTGGATTTGGGGCTGATGCCAGGGATTTGTGCCTTGGATTTGGGGCTGATGCCAGGGATTTGTGCCTTGGATCTGGGGCTGATTTTTTGGGATTTGTTCTTTGGATTGGGGCTGATTTTGGGGATTTCTGCCATGGATTGGGGCTGATTTTGGGGATTGGTGCCATGGATTTGGGCTGATTTTTGGGATTTGTGTCTTGGATTTGGGGCTGATTTTTGGTATTTCTGCCTTGGATTGGGGTTGATTGCAGGGATTGGTGCCTTGGATTTGAAACTGATTTTTTGGGATTTGTTCTTTGGATTGGGGCTGATTTTTGGGATTTGTTCTTTGGATTGGGGCTGATTGCAGAGATTGGTGTCTTGGACTGGGGCTGATTTTTGGGATTGGTGCCTTGGATTTGGGGTTTATTGCTGGGATTTGTGCCTGGGATTGGAGGCTGATTTTTGGGATTGGTGCCTGGGATTGGGGCTGATTTTTGGGATTGGTGCCTGGGATTGGGGCTGATTTTCTGGGATTTGTTCTTTGGCTTGGGGCTGATTTTTGGGATTGGTGCCTTGGATTTGGGGTTTATTCCATGAGCTGGGGGCTGATTTTGGCGATTTAATTGAGGTGTTGGGGCTGGTTTGAACTCGATGATCCCGGAGCTCTCTTCCAGCCTGGTGATTCTGTGATTCCGTGATTTCCCCAGATAATCCAGCGGATCACGTGGGTCAGCCCCCCGGCCATCACCAGCGACTGGAAGAGGAAGGTGGCCCAGGATGCCATCGAGAGCCTCAGCGCCTCCAAGCTGGCCAAGAGCATCTGCAGCCAGTTCCGCACGCGCCTCAACAGCTCCCACGAGGCCTTCGCCGCCTCCCTGCGCCAGGTCCGGCAGCGGGGAGGGAAACGGGGGGTTAACTGCAGAAACACCCAAAAAACTGCCCGGGAGAGCAGGGATGGGGCTCAGAAGTGGAGTTTTAACTGCAAAAACTGTCCTGGAGATTGGGGATGGGGAGGGAAATGGAGGGGTTTAACAGCTGAAACTGCCTGGGAGATCGGGGATGGGGAGGGAAACGGGGGTGTTTATCATGGAAAATGGCAAAAAACTGCCCGAAAGAGTGGGAATGGGGAGGGAAATGTGGGGTTTTAACAGCTAAAACTGCCTGGGAGAGAGGGGATGGGGAGGGAAACTGGGGGGTTTAACAGCTAAAACTGCCCGGGAGATTGGGAATGGGGAGGGAAATGGGGGGGTTTATCATGGAAAATGGCAAAAAACTGCCTGGGAGAGAGGGGATGGGGAGGGAAACTGGGGGGTTTAACAGCTAAAACTGCCTGGGAGAGAGGGGATGGGAGGGAAACTGGGGGGTTTTAACGCTAAAACTGCATGGGAGATTTGGGAGGGGAATGGAAGTGTGGGGTTTTAACTGCAGAAAGCACCCAAAACTGCCCTGAAAGATCGGTGATGGTGAGGGACAATGGGGGGTTTAAACTGGTAAAAGCAGCAAAACACTGCCGAAAGAGTTGGTAATTGGGGAGGGAATGGGGGGGGTTTTGACAGCTAAACCAAACTGCCTGGGAGAGAGGGGGATGGGTGGGAAATGTGATTTTAACTGCGAACAGCAAAAAAACTGCCTGGGGAGATTTGAATGGGGAGGAAATGGAGGGGTTATAACTGGTAAGCAGCAAAAACGGCCCAGATATTGGGAATGGGAGGGAAACTGGGGGTTTTTAAACAGCTGACACTGCCTGGAGATGGGATGGGAATGGAGTGTGGGGGTTTACTGCAGAACAACCCAACACTGCCTGGGAGATTTGGGGAATGGGATGAAACTGGGGGGTTAACCTAAAAACTGCCTGGGATCAGGGTTGGGCTCAAAGTGAGTTGTTAACTGCAAAAACTGCCCGGATATCAGGGTTGTGAGGGAAATGTGGTGGTTTAACTGCAATAAACACCCAAAAACCTGCCCGGGAGATTGGGAATGGGAGTGAATGATGGGGGGGGTTTAACTGAAAGAGCAAAAAACTGCCCAGGGAACTTGGGCTAATATTATCTCTAATTCGATATGCTCCTAAATCTATATGTAAAATCTAAGTATAGATATTTAAATCTATCTATATCTAAATCTAATTATATACTAATCCAAATCCATCTATGTAGTCTAATCTATCCATCTATCTATTTATCTATCTATCAATCTATCTTTCTATATATCTAAATATATATAAACCTCTACCGATATTTATATATCTAAAATTTATAAATCATTTATCTGTCTATCTGTCTATATCTAAATATTAAATCTATCTGTCTATCTTATTGAAAGTCCCCTAAAAAATATTTTTTTTTGAAAAAACAGTGGAAGAAATCATCTGATCTATAATCTAAATATATAGAAATCTATCTGTCTGTATCTATATCTATGTATCTAAATATATAGAAATCTATCTATCTATGTATCTAAATATATAGAAATCTATCTATCTATATCTATATATCTAAATATGTATAAATCTATCTATATCTATGTATCTAAATATATATAAATCTATCTATCTATATCTATATATCTAAGTATGTATAAATCTATCTATATCTATATATCTAAATATATAGAACATCTATCTATCTATCTATCTATCTATCTATCTATCTATCTATCTATCTATTCTATATATCTAAATATATAGAAATCTATCTATGTATCTATCTCTGTATCTGTCTGTCTGTCTGTCTGTGTAAATAATGTTTCTGAGCCGTGTGTGGCATTCCGAGCCCCGGGAGTGGCAGCTGTGGTGCCCCCGGTGAGGCAGCGCTGTCCCCACAGCTGGAGGACGGCCACTCGGGCCGGCTGGAGCGCACCGAGGACCTGTGGCTGAGGGTGAGGAAGGAGCACGCGCCCCGGCTGGCCCGGCTCTCCCTGGAGAGCAGATCCCTGCAGGACGTGCTGCTGCATGGTGAGATCCTGCTGGGAATGGGGATCCTGCTGGGAATGGGGATCCTGCTGGGAATGGGGATCCTGGTGGGAGTGGGGATCCTGGTGGGAGTGGGGATCCTGCTGGGAATGGGGATCCTGGTGGGAGTGGGGATCCTGGTGGGAGTGGGGATCCTGCTGGGAATGGGGATCCTGGTGGGAGTGGGGATCCTGCTGGGAATGGGGATCCTGCTGGGAATGGGGATCCTGGTGGGAGTGGGGATCCTGCTGGGAATGGGGATCCTGGTGGGAGTGGGGATCCTGGTGGGAGTGGGATCCTGGTGGGAGGGATCCTGCTGGGAATGGGGATCCTGCTGGGAGTGGGGATCCTGCTGGGAATGGGGATCCTGCTGGGAGTGGGGATCCTGCTGGGAGTAGGGATCCTGGTGGGAGTGGGGATCCTGCTGGGAGTGGGTCACTGCTGGGAGTGGGGACAGTGCTGGGAGTGGGGATCCTGCTGGGAGTGGGTCACTGCTGGGAAGGGACACTGCTGGGGTGGGACACTGCTGGGAAGGGACACTGCTGGGAAGGGACACTGCTGGGAGTGGGGATCCTGCTGGGAATGGTCACTGCTGGGAATGGTCACTGCTGGGAGGGGGATCCTGCCTTGGATTTGGGGCTGATTGCAGGGATTTGTCACCTTGGATTTCAGGCTGATTTTTGGGATTGGTGCCTGGGATTGATGCCTTGGATTTGGGGGCTGATTTTGGGGATTTGTGCCCTGGATTTGTGGCTGATTTTTGGGATTGTGCCTTGCAGGGAAGCCCAAGCTGGGCAGGGAGCTGGGCCGAGGCCAGTACGGGGTGGTGTACCTGTGTGACAGCTGGGGGGGACACTTCCCCTGCGCCCTCAAATCCGTCGTGCCTCCGGATGAGAAGCACTGGAACGACCTGGCACTGGAATTCCACTACATGAGGTTTGTGTGCCCAGTGCTTACCCCCTTCCACAGGGATCTGGTTGATTTCCCAGGATTATTCAAGCTGGAAAAGCCACCCAGCCTGTGACTGATGTCCCCTCTGTCACCCAGCCCAGAGCTCGGAGTGCACACCCAGGTTCGCTGCAGGAATCTGGGATTGCAGCTCCTGGAATGCTCCTTCCTGCCTTAACCAGATTCCCTGCTGCCTGTGCTGTCCAAATTCAGAGGAAATTTGAGTTTACAGACCATAATAACCAGCAATTCTCCTCCCCTGATTCCTGGTGGTGAATCCTCTCTCTTCTCCCACTCCTTGTCCTGCCTGAATCCCCAAAAAGCCAAGGGTGGCTCTGCAGTGCAGGGAGCAGCTGCTTTGCAGTAAACAGCTGCAGGCACAGCCAGCTGAGAGAAGAATGGGGTTTTTTGTCACTCTAACCTTTAAAAAGGCTTTTTTTGCCTTTTTTTTTGAGTTTAATTGGCTCAGACAGCTGAGGATTGTGCTGCTCTGAATCTAAATCTGCAGCTCTGGGGCTTCTTCCCCTGGGCTGGAGGCTGGGGACAAAAATGACCCCAATTTTCACTGCTGAATCTGCTCCAGGTCCCTGCAGGGACTCAGGGGCCAAAAATTACCCCAATTTTTTATGCTGAACCTGCTCCAGGTCCCTTCAGGGATTCCCTTGGCCTGGAGAACAGGGCCAAAAATGACCCAAAAATTCTGTGCTGATCCCTCTGCAGAGATTTTAGGGCTTCTTCCCTTAGCCTGGGCTGGAGAACAGGGCCAAAAATGACCCAAAGTTTCAGTGCTGAACCTTCTGTCCATCCCTGCAAGGATTCAGGGGTCAAAAATGACCCAAAATTTTTGTGCTGAACCTTCTGCAGAGATTTTGGGGCTTTTTCTCTTGGTCTGGGCTGGAGAACAGGGCCAAAAATGACCCAAAGTTTCTGTGCTGATCCCTCTGCAGAGATTTCGGGGCTTTTTCTCTTGGCCTGGGCTGGAGAACAGGGTCAAAAATGACCCAAAGTTTCTGTGCTGAACCTTCTGCAGGGATTTTGGGGCTTTTTCTCTTGGTCTGGGCTGGAAGATGGGATAAAAATGACCCTGGTTTTTTGTGCTGAACCTTCTGCAGAGATTTTGGGGCTTCTTCCCTTGGCCTGGGCTGGAGAATGGGACAAAAATAACCCCAATTTTCTGTGCTGATCCCTCTGCAGGTCCCTGCAGTCCCACGAGAGGCTGGTGCACCTGCACGGCTCCGTTATTGATTATGGCTATGGAGGAGGCTCCAGCATTGCTGTGCTGCTGATCATGGAGAGGCTGCACAGGGACCTCTACACGGGGCTGAAGGTGCCAAATTCTCTGATTCCATATTTATTTTGTTTTTATTTTATCCCTGGAAGTGCCAGGACAGAGCTGGGAGCAGCCTGGTTTAGTGGGAGCTGTCCCTGCCCATGGGATGAGTTTTGATCTCCTTCCCAAAACTGATTCTCTAATTAAAAATTCCCCATTAATCCATAAAATAAAGCTGGAATTAATCAATTTTGGTAAAGAAGAGCAGGCCTAAGCAACATTTAGAAATAAAATCTGAGTTTTTCCCCTTCAGATTAAACCTGTTTTAGTGGGAGCTGTCCCTGCCCATGGGATGGGTTTTCATCTCCCAACCCAAAACTGATTCTCTAATTAAAAATTCCCCATTAATCTGTAAAACAAAGCTGGAATTAATCAATTTTAGTAAAGAAGAGCAGGCCTAAGCAACACTTAGGAATAAACTCGAGTTTTTTCCCCAGGCTGGGCTGGAATTGGAGCCACGGTTGCAGATTGCCTTGGATGTGGTGGAGGGGATCCGGTACCTGCACAGCCAGGGCTTGGTGCACAGGGACATCAAACTCAAAAACGTCCTGGTGAGCAAAATCCCACAGCCTTTTGAGTGGCAAAAAACAGGATTTAACTCAAGGAATAAATGTCTCCACGTGGGTTTTTTAAGCTGGGCTGGTGGCAGCCACAGGGAGGTTTTGCTGCCTCCTTTCCTGGCTGGAATTTTGGGGCAGAGGGAGCAGGAGCCTCTCCCACAGGGCAGCATTTAATGCTGGCTGGGGTTTAATTACAAAATCACCAACCCTGATCACCTCAGCCCCCAGCTGGGCAATAATTGGCATTGATTCCATGATTCACAGAAGGCTGGTTAATAATAATTTTTATTAAGAAACCCTATTAAGGGGGTTAAATATAATTATTTATTAAGAAACCCTGGAAAAGTATTGATTTTATAGACAGTTTCTGTACAGCTGGACCTCACTGGTTCTCCAATCCAAACACCCTCAGCACTGATTAATTAAATAAACACCCTTTGCTGAACAAACCTCCATAACACATTCAGCATATTCACAATAAGAGGTGCAGCAAGGGAAGAGAAGAATTGTTTCATTCTTTCTTGATCTTCTCGGATTTGGGGCTTTTTCTCTGGCCTGGCGGGAACGAGCCAATGACCATTTGTGGCTGACTTTTCAGAGATTTTGGGGCTTTTTCTCTTGGCCTGGGCGGAATGGATAGAGACCCAAATTTTGTGTGCTGACCTTCTGCGAGATTTTAAGGATTCTCCCGGCCGGTGGGACAGGGCAAAAATGACCCAAAATTTCTGTGCTGAATCTGCTCCAGGTTCCCTGCAGGGACTTGAGGGCCAAAAATGACCCAAATTTTGTGTGCTGAACTTTCTGCAGAGATTTTGGGGCTTTTTCTCTTGGCCTGGCCTGGAGAACAGGGTCAAAAATGACCCAAATTTTGTGTGCTGAACCTTCTGCAGAGATTCTGGGGCTTCTTCCCTTGGTCTGGGCTGGAGAATGGGATAAAAATGACCCCAATTTTGTGTGCTGAACCTTCTGCAGAGGCAGGACAATGCCTTGGGAGAGTTGTGTGTTGCTCTCTGTGACCAGAGAGCTGCTGCCACAGAACACATCTCGAGCTGTTTCATTTTCCAGCATCTCTCTCATTACGTGGTTATGACAATAACCAGACAAAAATGTATTAAATTTTGTGGGGTTTTTTTTTCAAAACCAGCACAATCTTAAAAACCAATATTTTCTTGAGAAACAAGGTTCTCACCTGCCTACCTGTGGCTTCTTTTTTTTTTTTCTCCCCCAGCTGGACAAAAAGAACAGGGCCAAGATCACAGATTTGGGGTTCTGCAAACCCGAGGCGATGATGTCTGGCAGCATCGTGGGCACCCCCATCCACATGGCTCCCGAGCTCTTCACAGGTAGGATCCCCTGGATCTGCTGGAATTCTGCAGGCAATTCCTTGCAATTCCTCTCTCAGTAGCTCCTGAGGTCATTCCAGCCCCAGGGAATTCCCTGCTTTCCATGCATGCCCTGGATTTTTCCAGTGGTGGAAGTGCCACTCTTGACAGGGCTGGTCAGCTCTGCTGAAGTAATTAACAGCCTTGTAATTAGAAGGGTAAATTAGCATTAGGGGGAAGCTGGAAATACTCCAGGAAGGATTCCCTGGGAGGAATTCCCTTGGGATTCTCTGGGAATTCTGGCAGCTGCCCTGAGGGGTTTTCCTGAGTTTTGGGAATTCAAATCCCACTTATCCCAATCCTTTTGTTCTGCCAGAGCTGCTCCTGCTTGGATAAGGTTGGGATCCACTGGAAGCATCTATTTGTGTGGATTTAGGGGATTTCTGGGATATTTCTGGGATGAGAGGCTGATGTTTGGCTCAGACAGAGCTGAGCCTTGCAGGTGTCAGTGTTTAAAACACACCTGAGCTCAGTTTGAGAATTCCTGGGACAGCTGAAATTTCTAAATCCTGGGAATTGGAAAAGCTTAACCTTGATCCCAGCTCCTGCTGCCCTCCTGGGTTTCACACAAGTTTTGCCTTCCTGAGGTTTAAATTTGGGGAGGTGGGAGCCTGGAATCCCCTCTCAGGATTTTTCCCTGGTTTTTTTTTCCTCAGGGAAATACGACAATTCCGTGGATGTTTATGCCTTTGGGATCCTGTTCTGGTACCTCTGCTCGGGCCATGTGAAGTTACCTGAGGCTTTTGAGAGGTGTGCCAGCAAAGATCACCTGTGGAACAACGTCAGGAGAGGTACCTGGGCTGGTGGGCAAATCCGGTTTTGTTCTGGTGGTGGAGAGGTGGAAGGTAAAAATCCCAGAATTCCTGAAGCTGGAAAAGATTCCTGGGATCGACTTCACCTGCTTTCCCTGGATTTGGGCACGGGGCAGGGCTTTCCCTGGAAATTCCTGGTGATCCCTCTGTGCCACCCAACCCCTCCACCTTCTTTCCTTGGATGTGGGCAGGGCTTTCCCTGGAAATTCCTGGTGATCCCTCTGTGCCACCCAACCTCTCCACTTGCTTTCCCTGGATGTGGGCAGGGCATTCCCTGGAAGTTCCTGGTGACCCTGCTGTGCCCCCCAACCTTTCCACCTGGCAATTCCTGGCATTCCTGGTGATCCCTCTGTGCCACCCAGCCCCTCCACCTGCTTTCCCTGGAGATTCCTGGTGATCCCTCTGTGCTACCCAACCCCTCCATTTGCTTTCCCTAGAAATTCCTGGTGATCCCTCTGTGCCACCCAACCCCTCCATGTGCTTTCCCTGGCATTCCTGGTGATCCCTCTGTGCCTCCCAGCCCCTCCACCTTCTTTCCCTGGCTGTGGGCAGGGTTTTCCCTGGCGGTTCCTGGCATTCCTGCTGATCCCGCTGTGTTTCCAGGGGTGCGTCCGGAGCGGCTGCCGGTGTTTGACGAGGAATGCTGGCAGCTGATGGAAGCCTGCTGGGACGGGGACTCCTCCCAGCGGCCTCTGCTGGGAATCGTGCAGCCCATGCTCCAGGGAATCATGGACAGGCTCTGCCGGGCCCCCTCCGAGCATCCCCACAAAGGCCTGGATGACTCCACCTGAGCGGGAGCTGCGGCAGGATCCCGGGAATTGAGGCGGGATTTGGGGAATTGCAGCCCCGCCCCTGCCGGGGGGCTGCGAGCCAGCCCCGAGGGGGGACAGGGAGGGGCTCGGGGGAGGGGGGAGGACAGCTCCATCCCAATCCCACCCTGTGGAATTGTGGGGGACAGGGGGTGACAGCTCCATCCCAATCCCACCCTGTGGAATTGTTTGGGACAGGGGGTGACAGCTCCATCCCAATCCCACCCTATGGAATTGTTTGGGACAGGGAGGGGCTCAGAGGGGTGACAGCTCCATCCCAATCCCACCCTGTGGAATTGTGGGGGACAGGGGGTGACAGCTCCATCCCAATCCCACCCTATGGAATTGTGGGGGACAGGGAGGTGACAGTTCCATCCCAGTCCCACCCTGGTATCCCTGTGGAATTGTTTGGGACAGGGAGGTGACAGCTCCATCCCAATCCCACCCTCTGGAATTGTTTGGGACAGGGGAGGTGAGAGCTCCATCCCAATCCCACCCTATGGAATTGTTTGGGATGGGGGGATGACAGTTCCATCCCAATCCCACCCTATGGAATTGTTTGGGACAGGGAGGTGACAGTTCCATCCCAATCCCACCCTGGTATCCCTGTGGAATTGTTTGGGACAGGGAGGTGACAGCTCCATCCCAATCCCACCCTATGGAATTGTTTGGGATGGGAGGTGACAGTTCCATCCCAATCCCACCCTGCTCTCCCCATGGAATTGAGGGATGGAAAACCCAAACCTTTCCTGCTTTGCCAATCCCACCCCAAGCCTTGGGAGGGATCCATGGGATGGGAAAATCCCTTCCCAAAACCCCAGGAGAACCATCCTGCTCCTCCCTCTGCCTTTGGCAGCAATTCCAGAGCGCTGGGAGAGGAAGGAAAAGGCACCAAACTTTAGGATGAGGAAGTTGGGAAGCTCCAAGGAGCTGGAAATGTTTACATGGACAGGAGCAAAGCTTCCATTTATTTTTCTATGGGGACTTGGAAAACCCCACCTGGATAAGCTATTGATCCCTAATCCCACCTTTTCCTCCTCTTTTTTCCCCTCTCCTTTGCTTCCTTCAATTTCTTGGAATGGCTGGAGAAACCTTCCCTCGCTTCCACCCCGCTTTCCTCAGAGGTTCTGCTCTCCAGCAGCACAAAAAGTCCTTAAAATTCCAGATTTTTCCATGGGGAAAAGTGCCAAAATTCCTTTAAAATCGGGATTTGGGGCTTGGAATTCATGGGATTGTCGTGGCAAGTTTTAAACTGGGCTGAGTGTGCGCAGGAATATTTAAAAATGAGGATTTTTCCAGCTTTTTTTTTGGGTTTTTTTTCCAAGTTGGATGGGAAGAAAGATCCTTCCTTCTTCCCCTCACTTTCACTCCAGGGCTGGAATTTGGTTGGAAAGAATAAAAAAAAATGGGGATAGGGAAAAGGGGGATCTTGGGCAAGGATGTCTTTCCCAAATTCCTGGAAATCCCAGTTGGCTTCCTGCACTTTGGGGGTGGAATTGGGCTGGTCTGGAGCAGGAAAGGCCCCGTGGTGGAACTGAGGAGTTGGGAATTCTCCCTGGGCTTCCCAGGGAAGGTGGAATTCCTTGGCTGGAATTCCAAGGATGGCTTCAGTGGGAATCTTTTCCTTTCTTTGTGCAATAAAATGGATTCAGGAGCTTTTTATGGAGGAAAAAAAAAAATAACAAAAGAAAAC
Source organism: Serinus canaria (assembly GCF_022539315.1). Classification (NCBI taxonomy): domain Eukaryota; kingdom Metazoa; phylum Chordata; class Aves; order Passeriformes; family Fringillidae; genus Serinus; species Serinus canaria. The sequence continues at coordinate 3,727,076 of NC_066339.1, forward strand.
AAAAATAAACAAAAAAAGGCTTTTTTTGGTTCTTCTCTGCGCCCGTGGGGGGTGGGCCAGAATTCCCAGTGGGATGGGCATGGATCCAACCTCTCCTGCCATTCCAGAGTGGGAATTTTATGGATCCAATCCCTGTTCTGCCATTCCAGAGTAGGAATTTTATTGATCCAATCCTTGTTTTGGCATTCCCAGACTGGGATTTTTATGGATCCAATCCCTGTTCTGCCATTCCAAACTGGGATTTTTATTGATCCAATCCCTGTTTTGGCATTCCCAGAATGGTTTTCATGGAGCCAATCCCTGTTCTGCCATTCCAGAGTGGGATTTTTATGGATCCAATCCCTGTTTTGGCATTCCCAGACTGGGAATTTTATGGATCCAATCCCTGCTCTGCCATTCCAGTGTTGTTTTTTTAATGGATCCAACCTCTCCTGCCATTCCAAACTGGGATTTTTATGGATCCAATCCCTGTTTTGCCATTCCAAACTGGGATTTTTATGGATCCAGCTCCTGTTTTGCCATTCCCAGAGGGGATTTGGATGGATCCAACCTCTCCTGGCATTCCCAGAGTGGGAATTTCATGGATTGGATCCAGCCCCTGTTCTGGAATTCCTGAGTGGATTTGTGTAGATCCTCTGGAAAAAGGGAATGGCCTTGGGAAAAACCTCTGGAAAAGCGGGAATGGCCTCGGGCTGGCGCCGGAGGAGCGGGAATGAGGGAGGGGAAGGAAGCCCGAGCCTGCGATTCCCGAACTTTTCCTGGGGCCCCGCCCCCAATTCCCTGCTGGGGTTTTTGGGAATTTCCCCGTGGAATTTTTTTCTGCCTGCCTGGAGTTGGTGTTGGGAGATTCCACAGCTTTTTACCCCTCAAATCAAGGTTTATTTTATTTTATTTTATTTTATTTTATTTTATTTTATTTTATTTTATTTTATTTTATTTTATTTTATTTTATTTTATTTTATTTTAATTTTATTTATTTTTAAATTTTTATTTATTTTTTATTTTATTTTAAAAATTTATTATTTATTTTTATCTTGTTGTAATGTTTCATATTTTATTTTTTATATTTTAATGATTTTATTTAATTTTAATTTTAATTTTCTTTATTTTTAATATTTTGTTTTATATTTTTCTTTATTTGGTGTTTTATATTTTATATTTTTTATTATTTTAATTTTTTTTTAAATTTCCTTTTCTTTCCTTTTATTTTATTTTTTCTTTCCTTTTTTTCCAAAAGCAGCCAGTCCTTTCCAGTAGAAATCCAGGCAATACCGGCTTCCCCCGCTATTTTAGTTAATTATTAGAATAAAAATTATTTTAATTAATTTAATTAATGGTGCAACTTTATTACCGCTCCCCCTTCCCGGAACGTTCCTGCTCTGCCGCGGGGCCCACCCGGTCCTTTCCGCGCGCTGCGCCGGGGCTGCCCGCCACGCTGCCTGATCGCCGCCGCCAATTCCCGGCTCCGCCGCCGCGCCGGGAGCGAGCGGCGCCGCTCCCCGAGCCCGCCGGGAGGAGCGGGCGGAGCCGGCGCGGGAGGCGCCGGGAGCCGAGGCGGGAGCGGGGGAAAGGAGCGGCGGTTGGTCAGGCGAACGGCGAGGCGCGGCGCCGGGCAGGCCCCCGCGGGGTCCTTCGGCGACGGGAGCGGAGGGAGCGGGAGCGGCGGCGCGATGAACCTGGAGCTGCTCGGTGCGGGAACCGGAGCGGGAACGGGACGGGAACCGGGAACCGGAGCGGGAACGGGAACCGGGAATGGGGAACCGGGAACCGGAGCGGGAGAGGGAACCGGAGCGGGAACGGGAACCGGGAACGGGGAACCGGGAACCGGAGCGGGAGAGGGAACCGGGAACCGGAGCGGGAGAGGGAACCGGGAATGGGGAACGGGAGCGGGAGGAGGAACGGGAGCGGGGAGTGGGAGGGGGAATGGGAACGGGAATGGGGAGAGGGAACGGGAACGGGAGGGGGAATGGGAGCGGGAACCGGAGCGGGCGCTGCGGGAGCGGCAGGCGGCGGGGAGGGAACGGGGGGCGGTGGGGGCGGGACGGCGGCTCCCCGAACCTGGAGCTGCTCGGTGCGAACGGGAACGGGAACGAGGAGGGAGCGGGGGCTGCACCGGGAGCGGGGCTGGGCTGGAGCGGCGGGACCGGGAATGGGGGCGGCGGTGCCGGTACCGGAGCGGGGCGGGGGAGGCGGGCAGGCTCGGCGGGGCCGCCTGTCGCTCAGCCGCCGCTCTCCCGTTCCTCCGCAGAGTCCTTCGGCCAGAACTACCCCGAGGTAACGGCGCCCGAACGGGGCTGAGCGGGATTAACTGAGCCTGGCTGGGCTGAGCGGGTCTGGCCGGGTTTAGGCGGGACTGAGCGGGTCTAACTAAGTCTGAGCAGGGCTGGCTGGGTCTGAGTGGGCACAAGCGGGTCTGAGCGAGTGTCACTGGGTGTCACTGGGTGTCACTGGGTGTCACTGGGTCTGGCCAGGTCTGAGTGGGTCTCACTGGGTCTGGCTGGGTGTCACTGCCTCTGACGGGTCCTGCCTGGACACTGTCCCACACTGTCCCCACTGTCCCCACACTGTCCTCACACTGTCCCCACACTGTCCCCGCTGTCCCCACACTGTCCCTGCTGTCCCCCCACTGTCCCCCCACTGTCCCCACACTGTCCCCACACTGTCCCCACACTGTCCCACTGTCCCCCCACTGTCCCCACACTGTCCCCACACTGTCCCCACTGTCCCCACACTGTCCCCACACTGTCCCCACTGTCCCGCTGTCCCCACACTGTCCCTGCTGTCCCCACACTGTCCCGCTGTCCCCCCACTGTCCCCCCACTGTCCCTGCTGTCCCCCCACTGTCCCTGCTGTCCCCGCAGGAGGCTGACGGCACGCTGGACTGTATCAGCATGGCTCTGACGTGCACCTTTAACCGCTGGGGCACGCTGCTGGCCGTGGGCTGCAACGACGGCCGCATCGTCATCTGGGACTTCCTGACGCGCGGCATCGCCAAGATCATCAGCGCCCACATCCACCCCGTCTGCTCCCTCTGGTGAGCGCTCCTGGGCATCCCAAAAATCCCAGAATCGCAAAAAACCCACCCACATCCACCCCGTCCTCGCTCCATCTGGTGAGCGCTCCTGGGCATCCCAGAAATCCCAACAATCCCATATCCCACCAATCCCACATCCACCCCGTCTGCTCCCTCTGGTGAGCGCTCCTGGGCATCCCAAAAATCCCAGAATCGCAAAAAACCCACCCACATCCACCCCGTCTGCTCCCTCTGGTGAGCGCTCCTGGGCATCCCAGAAATCCCAACAATCCCATATCCCACCAATCCCACATCCACCCCGTCTGCTCCCTCTGGTGAGCGCTCCTGGGCATCCCAGAAATCCCAACAATCCCATATCCCACCAATGCCACATCTACCCCATCTGCTCCCTCTGGTGAGCGCTCCTGGGCATCCCAAAAATCCCAACAATCTCAGAATCCCACCAATCCCACATCCACCCCGTCTGCTCCCTCTGGTGAGCGCTCCTGGGCATCCCAGAAATACCAACAATCCCATATCCCACCAATCCCACATCCACCCCGTCTGCTCCCTCTGGTGAGCGCTCCTGGGCATCCCAGAAATCCCACAAAACCCACATCCCACCAATCCCACATCCCCCCCGTCTCCTCCCTCTGATGAGCTCGGCTGGGCATCCCAGAATTCCAACAATCCCAGAATCCCAAAAAACCCACATCCCAGCAATCCCACATCCACCCCGTCTGCTCCCTCTGGTGAGCGTGGCTGGGGGTCCCAACAATCCCAACAATCCCATATTCCTTTCCCCCCTGCCCTTTAAGCAATAACATTTTTGGGCATTCCCTGGGCTCTTTTCCCCCTGGCTATGTTTGATTCCTGTAAGGAATAATTTTTTGGGCATTTCCTGGGCTCCTTTTCCCTTTGGCTGCATTTGACCCCATTAAGGAATAACTGTATTGGGAATTCCCTGGGCTCCTTTCCCCCCTGCCCTTTAATCAATAACATTTTTGGGCATTCCCTCCCCGTGGCACAGCTGGAGCCGGGACGGGCACAAGCTGGTCAGCGCCTCCACCGACAACATCGTGTCGCAGTGGGACGTGCTGTCCGGGGACTGTGACCAGAGGTTCCGCTTCCCCTCGCCCATCCTCAAGGTCCAGTACCACCCCCGGGACCAGTAAGTGCCCTGGGAGGGGACTGGGATGCTCCCAGTGGGGTGGAACCGCTGGTTTTGGGGTGTTCTTGCAGCTGTTGGGGTTGGGTTTTTGGGAGGGTGGGGATGGGAGGGAGCTCTTGGGAATCAGTGTGGGAATGTGTCCTTGGGTTTGGAATTCCTGCACTGACTCAGAGGTGGAAGGGAATTAAAGTAGACCTGGACTTCTCAGCATTTTGCTTCTAACACAACAAAAGGCAACAAAAATAGAAATATCCTGCATTCCTTGATCCAGCTCAGTGCTTTTTTGCTGGAAATCCTTGTCCAAGATCTCCTGAATTCCTCAATCCAGCTCGATTCCTTTTTTGCTGGGAATCCTTGTCCAAGATCTCCTGAATTCCTCAGTCCAGCTCGATTCCTTTTTAGCTGGAAATCCTTGTCCAAGATCTCCTGAATTCCTCAATCCAGCTCGATTCCTTTTTTGCTGGAAATCCTTGTCCAAGATCTCCTGAATTCCTCAATCCAGCTCGATTCCTTTTTTGCTGGAAATCCCTGTCCAAAATCTCCTGAATTCCTCAGTCCATCTTGATTTCTTATTTGCTGGAAATCCTTGTCCAAAATACCCTGAATTCCTCGATCCAACTCAATGCTTTTTTAGCTGGGAATCCTTTTCCAAGATATTCCTCGATCGAGCTCTATGCTTTTTTAGCTCTAACCATGGAAACCCTTCCCAAGATCTCCTGAATTCCTCCATCCAGCTCAATGATTTATGCTCTAACCATGGAAGCCCTTCCCGAGATCTCCTGAATTCCTCCATCCATCTCCATGCTTTTTTAGTTCTAACCATGGAAGCTCTTCCCAACATCCCAATTCCTCCATCCACTTCCATGCTTTCTTAGCTCTAACCATGGAAACCCTTCCCAAGATCTCCTGAATTCCTCCATCCAGCTCAATGATTTTTGCTCTAACCATGGAAGCCTTTCCCAAGATCTCCTGAATTCCCAGATCCAGCTCAATGATTTATGCTCTAACCATGGAAGCCCTTCCTGAGATCTCCTGAATTCCTCCATCCAGCTGGATGTCTTTTTGCTTTAACCATGGAAGCCCTTCCCAAGATCTCCCGAATTCCTCCATCCACCTCCATATTTTTTAGCTCTAACCATGGAAACCCTTCCCAATATCTGAATTCCTCCATCCACCTCCATGCTTTTTTAGCTCTAACCATGGAAACCCTTCCCAACATCTGAATTCCTCGATCCACCTCCATGCTTTTTTAGCTCTAACCATGGAAACCCTTCCCAACATCTGAATTCCTCCATCCACCTCAATGTTTTTTAGCTCTAACCATGGAAACCCCTCCCAATATCTGAATTCCTTGATCCACCTCCATGTTTTTTAGCTCTAACCATGGAAGCCCTTCCCAAGATCCCAACTCCTCCACCCAGCTGGATGTTTTTTTGCTCTGACCCTTCCCAAGGAGGCTGGAGTTCCCACCTCTCGCTGCCCTTGCAGGAACAGGGTGCTGGTGTGTCCCATGAAGTCGGCCCCGGTGATGCTGACCCTGTCTGACTCCAAGCACGTGGTGCTGCCCGTGGACGACGACTCCGACCTCAACGTGGTGGCCTCGTTCGACCGCCGGGGGGAATACATCTACACTGGCAATGCCAAGGGCAAGGTCAGCCCCCTGCCCGCCCCACTGGGCACTCCTGGCTGCCCCCAGGGCAGGGCCAGGCTGGGCAGCAGCGGGAATTCCCTGTGGGAAAGGGGGGTCAGGGTTTGGAAGTGCCCAGGGGGGTTTGGGGTCTGCATCTCTACAGAGTGCTCTGGGTGGGGATTGGGCACCTGCGTGGGTGAGGGGCACAGGGATGGGTTTGGGGAGCAGGGAGGGGCACAGGGAGGGGTTTGGGGAGCAGTGAGGGGCACAGGGAGGGGTTTGGGGAGCAGTGAGGGGTTTGGGGTGCAGTGAGGGGCACAGGGAGGGGTTTGAGGAGCAGGGAAGGGCACAGGGAGGGGTTTGGGGAGCAGGAGGGGTTTGGGGAGCAGGGATCTGTGTGGGGAGCAGTGAAGGGCACAAGGAGGGGTTTGGGGAGCGCAGGGAGGGGTTTGGGGAGCAGGGAAGGAGTTTGGGGAGCAGGGATCTGTGTGGGGAGCAGGGAGGGGCACAAGGAGGGGTTTGGGGAGCAGTGATGGGTTTGGGGTGCAGTGAGGGGCACAGGGAGGGGTTTGGGGAGCAGTGAGGGGCACAGGGAGCAGATATGGGGCACAGGGAGGGGTTTGGGGAGCAGGTGAGGGGCACAGGGAGGGGTTTGGGGAGCAGTGATGGGTTTGAGGAGCAGGGAGGGGCACAGGGAGGGGTTTGTGGAACAGAGACAGTCATAGGTTTGGGTTTGGGAGCAGGAATGGATTTGTAGAACAGGAATAGGTTTGAGGAACAGAGACAGTCACAGGTTTGGGAACAGGGATGGATTTAGAGAACAGGTTAGGGGCACGGGATTAGTTTGGGGAACAGGAATAATTTGGGGAGCAGGTGAGGTGCACAGGGATGAGTTTGGGAAACAGGGACAGGCACAGGCATGGGTTTGGGAAGAGGTGAGGGGCACAGGGCTTTAGGGAACAGGGACAGGGGTGGCTTTAGGGAGCAGGGACAGGGATGGCTTTAGGGAGCAGGGACAGGGATGGCTTTAGGGAACAGGGACAGGGATGGCTTTAGGGAGCAGGGACAGGCACAAGGGATGGCTTTGGCTCTAGACAGGTGTAGAGATGGCTGCAGGGTTTGGGGAGCAGGTGAGGCATTGCTTGAGGATCCTGGAGGGGTTTTCCAGCCTCAGGGATTCTGGGATCTTTGTGTGACTTTGGCTTTGACACATTTTTGGGATGTTTTCCCGGCGTTTCTGTCTCAGCAGCTCCTGCAGTGTCCCCGGGTGGGTTCCCAGGGTTCTGTTTCAGGTGAAGCCACTGATTGTTCTCTGTCTGCTCAATCTTCAGATCTTGGTCTTAAAAACAGACACTCAGGATCTTGTTGCTTCCTTCAGAGTGACCACAGGGACCAGCAACACCACGGCCATTAAATCCATCGAGTTCGCCCGCAAAGGGAGGTGAGCGCCCGGGGGGATCCCAGAGCTGCAGAGAGCTCCTCAAACCCCCCCAGATCTTCCACAGGACAGGATCTGTGATTGATTGATTGATTGATTGATGGATGGATTGATGGATTGGTTTTTCATTGATTTCCCCCCGTTTTGGTGCAGCTGCTTCCTGATCAACACGGCCGACCGGATCATCCGCGTGTACGACGGGCGGGAGATCCTGACCTGCGGCCGCGACGGCGAGCCCGAGCCCATGCAGAAACTGCAGGACCTGGTCAACAGGTGGGGACACCCTGGGGACAGGGCAGGGCTGGGCTGGGGACAGCCTGGGGACAGCCTGGGGACAGGGCAGGGCTGGAGACAGGGCTGGGGCAGGGAGTGGTGAGCTGAGCCCATGCAGAAACTGCAGGACCTGGTCAACAGGTGGGGACAGCCTGGGGACACCCTGGTGGGGGCAGAGCTGGGGACAGCCTGGGGACAGCCTGGGGACAGGGCAGAGCTGGGGACAGCCTGGGGACAGGGCAGAGCTGGGGACAGGGCTGGGGCATAGGGATGGCAAGCCAGAGCCCATGCAGAAACTGCAGGACCTGGTCAACAGGTGGGGACACCCTGGGGACACCATGGGGACACCATGGGGACAGGGATCGGGCCCTGGGGACAGGGTAGGGCTGGGGACAGCCTGGGTACAGGGCATGGGGACAGGTGGGGACAGGGCCGGGCTGGGGACAGGTGAGAACAGGGCCTAGGGACAGGGGAGGGGCCTGGGGAGGAGTGTGAGGACAAGTGAGGGGCATAGGGACAGGTGAGGGCAGGACAGGGGCCTGGGACAGGTGAGGGGCGTAAGAGAGGGGTTAGAGGGGTTTGGGGAAGAATCTGAAAAATATAAAAGCTAAAACTTTAAATATAAAACTGTAATAAAAAAAAAATAAAAAAAAAAAAATAAAAGCAGCCCAGAATCTGAAAACCACAAAAAGCAAACCTGAGCCATCCCTCCCCATTTTTCCCTGGCTGCAGGACCCCCTGGAAGAAGTGCTGCTTCTCGGGGGACGGCGAGTACATCGTGGCGGGCTCGGCGCGGCAGCACGCGCTCTACATCTGGGAGAAGAGCATCGGCAACCTGGTGAAGATCCTGCACGGCACCCGCGGCGAGCTGCTCCTGGACGTGGCAGTGAGCACCCCCCCAGCCCCTGGAGACCCCTGGGATTTGGGAATTCAGCTGGCACCGGCCCTGGGGTTTGCTGATGAAGGGTTTGTTTTGTTGATTGCAGTGGCACCCGGTGCGGCCGATCATCGCCTCCATCTCCAGCGGGGTGGTTTCCATCTGGGCTCAGAACCAAGTGGTGAGGCAGGGCTGGGGTCATTCCCTTGGGAACAGGGCCTGGAATGGGTTTGTCCAGAAAAATTTTGGCTGGTCTACCCTTGGGAGTGTCCCAGGCCAGGCTGGAGCAACTTGGGATAGGGACAAGTGTGGAACTGATGATCCAACCCAAAGTATTCCAGGATTCCCTGAGCTGGTTTGGGTGGGATTTTGGGAATAAATCCATCCCTGGGATGGGCTGGGATGGAATTCCCCATGGAACTGTGGCTGCTCCATCCTTGGGAGTGTCCCAGGCCAGGCTGGAGCAGCTTGGGATAGGGAGAAGTGTGGAACTTCCAACCCAAACCAGTCCAGGATTCCCTGAGCTCAGAACCAAGTGGTGAATCAGGGCTGGGGTCATTCCTTTGGGAACAGGGAATGGAAGGGGCTTGTCCAGGGAAATTCTGGCTCTTCCATCCTTGGGAGTGTCCCAGGCCAGGTTGGAGCAGCTTGGGATAGGGACAAGTGTGGAGCTGGTGATCTCTTCCAACCCAAAGTATTCCAGGATTCCCTGAGCTGGTTTGGGTGGGATTTTGGGAATAAATCCATCCCTGGGATGGGCTGGGATGGAATTCCCCATGGAACTGTGGCTGCTCCATCCTTGGGAGTGTCCCAGACCAGGTTGAAGAGTGAATAAAATGAGTAAAAAGGGTAAAATGGATAAAATTCCACCCTGGGATGGTGGGAGGTGTCCCTGCCCAAGGGATGGGATGGGATTTAAGCTCCTTTTCCACCCAAACCCATCTGGAATTCCATAATTCCCTCATGGACTCAATTTTTGTGTGTTGAAATCCTTGATGAGTTCCCATTCCAATTCATTTTTGGGCTTTCCTGCTTCTGTTTAATTTGGGATTTTGAGCTCAAAAACTCCAGCTCAGCTTTGGATTCATCCTTGAGCTCCATCCCAGGGACATTTTCCATGGAATTGTCCCCTCCTTTCATGATGATCCAGGTGGATGTAGATTCCTTGATTTTTTAAATGCTTTTATGGGATTTTCCTCGATTTTTTAATACTTTTATGGCATTTCAACAAGATTGCAGATCCACAAAACAATTCAGGCTGGAAAACCCCTCCCAGATCCCCAATTCCAGCCATTCCCAACTTTCTCCCTTGCCCCATTCATGTTTAAAACCCCTCCAGGATATTGAATTCCTCGAAATTCCAGCAATCCAGGGAATCCTGTGCTGTTTGTTTGGATTAAAAGTGATTTTTTATGGTTTTTTTTTCAGGAAAACTGGAGTGCATTTGCCCCTGATTTCAAGGAGTTGGATGAAAATGTGGAATATGAGGAGAGGGAATCAGAATTTGACATTGAGGATGAGGATAAGAGCGAGCCAGAGCAGACAGGTGCAGCCCAAAAAATTCCCAAAACATTCCAAAAAAATCCCAAAAAATTACCCAAAAAAATCCCCAAAAAATTCTCAAAAAATCCCCCAAAAGATCCGCAAAAAGTTCCCGAAAAAAATTCCCAAAATTCCCCCGAAAATTCCCCCGAAAATTTCCAAGAAAAAATTCCCCAAAAATTCCCCAAAAGCTCTTGAAAAATCCCCAAAAAGTTCCCAAAAACGTTCTCAAAAAATCCCCCAAAAATCCCCAAAAAGTTCCCCAAAAAATCCCCCCAAAATCCCCAAAAAGTTCCCCAAAAATTCCCAAAAAAATTCTCAAAAAAATCCCAAAAAATTCCCCCAAAAAATCCCAAAAAGTTCCCCAAAAATTCCCCCCCAAAAATCCCAAAAAATCCCCCAAAAAATCCCCAAAAATTCCTCCAAAAAATCCCCAAAAAGTTCCCCAAAAAAATCCCCCCAAAATCCCAAAAAGTTCCCCAAAAATTCCCCAAAAAATTCTCAAAAAATCCCCAAATTCCCCAAAATTCACCCCCCAATCCCCCCCAAAATCTCCCAAAAAATCCCCAAAAAAATCCCCCAAAATCCCAAAAAGTTCCCCAAAAATTCCTCCAAAAAAATCCCAAAATATCCCCCAAAAAATCCCCAAAAATTCCCCCCAAAAAATCCCAAGAAATCCCCCCGGTTATTTCTGGCAGTACCGGGAACACTCCAGGTGTTTCCCTGCCCTGAATTCCCGTTTTCCCCGTGCCAGGTGCAGATGCTGCCGAGGATGAGGAGGTGGACGTGACCAGCGTGGATCCCATCGCCGCCTTCTGCAGCAGGTGCCAGCCCTGGGTGCCCCCCTGACCCCAAACTCGTTAACAGCCGCTAATTAACCTCCATGGGACCTTCCCTTTGTGCACCACGACGTTCCCTTTAAACATTCCCTGTATAAACCACAAAATTCCCATCCCAAAACCCAAAATTCCCGTTCCAAACCTCAAAATTCCCATCCCAAAACCCAAAATTTCCATCCCAACCCCCAGAATTTCCATTCTAAACCCCAAAATTCCTGTTACAAACACCAAATGCCAAAATCCCCATCCCAAAGCCCAAAATTCACATCCCAAAATTCCCATCCCAAACCCCACCATCTCCATCCCAAACCTCAAAATTCCTGTTACAAACCCCAACATTCCTGCTCCAAACCCCAAAACTACCCACCCAAACCCCATCCCGAATCCCATCCCAAACCCTGAAATCCCCATCCCAAACCCCAAAACTCCCACCCCAAACCCCGTTCCAAACCCCAAAATTCCTTCTCCAAACCCCAAAATCCCCATCCCAAACCTCACCCCAAACCCCAAAACTCCCATCCCAAACCCCGTTCCAAACCCTATCCCAAACCCCAAAATTCCTGCTCCAAACCCCAAAATTCCCATTCCAAACCCCACCCCAAACCCTGAAATCCCCATCCCAAACCCCATCCCAAACCCCCCATCCCATTCCACACTCCAAAATCCTCATCCCAAACCCCCAAACCTCCAAACCCCTAAACCCCAAATCCCCAATCCCAAACCCCAAAATCCCCAAACCCCCATCCCAAACCCCAAAATTCCTGCTCCAAACCCCAAAATCCCCATCCTAAACCCCGTCCCAAACCCCAAACCCCATCTCAAACCCCCAAAATCCCCACCCCAAACCCCCAATCCCAAACCCCAAAACCCCAAACCCCCATCCCAAACCCCAAAATTCCTGCTCCAAACCCCAAAATCCCCATCCCAAACCCCATCCCCCAAACCCCAAACCGCATCCCAAACCCCAAACCCCCAAACCCCCAAATCCCAAACCCAAACCCCTCCCAAACCCCAAACCCCCAAACCCCAACCCCAAAATCCCCTTCCCAAAACCCAAACCCCAAACCCCAAACCACAAACCCAAATCCCTAAACCCAAACCCAAATCCCCTCCAAAACCCCAAACCCCAAACCCCCAAACCCCAAAATCCCCTTCCCAAACCCCAAACCCCAAAATCCCCTTCCCAAACCCCCAAACCCCAAAATCCCCTTCCCAAACCCCAAAATCCCCAACCCCAAACCCCCCAAACCCAAACCCCAACCCCAGCCCCGTGGTTGTCCCCGGCAGTGACGAGGAGCTGGAGGACGCGCGGGCGCTGCTGTACCTGCCCATCGCCCCCGAGGTGGAGGACCCCGAGGAGAGCCCCTACGGGCCCCCGCCCGAGGCCGTGCCCGGCGCGATGCCCGACGACGCCCTGGGCCCCGACAAGAAGCGGCCCGGCTCCTCGGACGGGCCCCAGAACCCCAAGAAAAAACCCAAAACCACCAACATCGAGCTGCAGGGAGTCCCCAATGATGGTGGGTGGGAGATCGGCGGGGTTTGGGGTTTGGGGGTTGGGGGTCTGATCTTGAGGGGTTTGGGGGTTTGGGGTTTGATCTGAGGGCATTTGGGGTTGATCCTGAGGGTTGGAGTTTGATCCCAGGGTTGGGGTTTGATCCTGAGGGTTTGGTTTGGGGTTTGATCCTGAGGGGTTTGGGGTTTGATCCGGGGGTTGGGGTGTGGAGGGGTCTGATCCTGAGGGTTTGGGGGTTTGATCCTGAGGGTTTGGGGGTTTGTCCTGAGGGGTTTGGGGTTTGATCCTGAGGGGTTTGGGGTTTGGGGGGTGATCCTGAGGGGTTTGGGGTTGGGTTTGATCCCAAGGGGTTTGGGGTTTGATCCTGAGGGGGTTTGGGGTTTGATCCGAGGGTTTGGGGTTTGATCCTGAGGGGGTTTGGGGTTTGATCCTGAGGGGTTTGGGGGTTTGGTGTTTGATCCTGAGGGGTTTGGGGTTTGGGGGTGTTGATCCTGAGGGGATTTGGGGTTTGATCCTGAGGGGTGTTGGGGTTTGATCCTGAGGGGATTTGGGGGTTTGATCCTGAGGGGTTTGGGGGTTTGGGTGTTTGATCCTGAGGGGTTGGGGTTTGGTTGGGGTGTTGGATCCTGGTGGGTGTTGGGAGGGATCCAATCCCAAGGATGTTGGGAGGGATCTGATGCGGATGGATTTCAGAGTTTCAGGGTGTTGGGAGGGATCTGATCCAGGATTTCAGAGTTTCAGGGTCTTGGGAGGGATCTGATCCCAAGGGTCTTGGGAGGGATCTGATCCCAATGGCATTGGGAGGGATCTGATCCAGGATTTCAGAGTTTCAGGGTGTTGGGAGGGATCCGATCCCAAGGGCGTTGGGAGGGATCTGATCCCAAGGGTCTTGGGAGGGATCTGATCCCAAGGGCGTTGGGAGGGATCTGATGCAGGATTTCAGAGTTTCAGGGCGTTGGGTGGGATCTGATCCCAAGGGTTCTGGGGTGTTGGGAGGGATCTGATCCCAAGGGCGTTGGGAGGGATCTGATGTAGGATTTCAGAGTTCCAGGGTTTTGGGAGGGATCTGATCCCAAGGGTGTTGGGAGGGATCTGATGCAGGATTTCAGAGTTTCAGGGTTTTGGGAAGGATCCAATCCCAAGAGCGTTGGGAGGGATCTGATCCCAAGGGCGTTGGGAGGGATCTGATGCAGGATTTCAGAATTTCAGGGCGTTGGGAGGGATCTGATGCAGAATTTCAGAGTTTCAGGGCATTGGGAGGGATCTGATGCAGGATTTCCAAGTTCCCACTCACCCCAAATCCCTTTTCCCCCCCAAATTCCCGCCCCCAGAGGTTCACCCGCTGCTGGGCGTGAAGGGCGACGGTAAATCCAAGAAGAAGCAGGCGGGCAGGCCCAAAGGATCAAAAGGTAAAGACAAAGATTCTCCATTTAAACCCAAACTCTACAAAGGGGACAGAGGGGCTCTGCCCCTGGAAGGAGCGGCCAAGGGGAAGGTGCAGCCGGAGCTGGGCCAGCCCCTGACAGGTAAGGACGGTGTCACCTCCCCGGTGGCCTCGCTTTGTCACCCCTGATCCTCCAGGGTCCCTCCAGAGTCCCCAGAATCCTCCCTCCCCGCTCGGCTGCTGGCAAGGAGGGGCAAAATTGGATTTTTGGGGGGGGAAAATTGGGAGAAAATTGGATTTTTTGGTGGGAAATTGGGATAAAATTCGATTTTTTGGTGGGAAATTGGGATAAAATTGGATTTTTTTTGGTGGGAAATTGGGATAAATTTGGATTTTTTTGGATTTTTTTGGGGGGTGTTTTAGTGGGAAATTGGGATAAAATTGGACTTTTTGGGGGGAAACTAGGATAAAATTGGGATTTTTTTGGTGGGAAATTGGAATAAAATTGGATTTTTTTGGTGGGAAATTGGGATAGAATTGGATTTTATGGGGGGAAATTGGGATAAAATTGGATTTTTTTGGATTTTTTTGGGGGTTGTTTTAGTGGGAAATTGGGATAAAATTGGATTTTTTGGGGGGAGATTGGGATAAAATTGGATTTTTTTGGGGGGTGTTTTAGTGGGAATTTGAGATAAAATTGGATTTTTTGGTGGGAAATTGGGATAAAATTGGATTTTTTTTGGTGGGAAATTGGGATAGAATTGGATTTTTGGGGGGGAAATTGGCATAAAATTGGATTTTTTGGGGGGTGGTTTGGTGGGATTTTTGCGGGAGAAATTTGGGATTTTTGCGGGAGAAATTTGGGATTTTTGAAGGAGAATTTTGGGATTTTTGCGGGGGAAATTTGGGATTTTTGCAGGAGAAATTTGCAGGAGAAATTTGGGATTTTCCTCCTTCACAATTGCAATTTCCCATCCTCCAATTCCCTCCATTTTATTGGGGAAATTTCCTCTTTTTTTTTGGGAAAATCTCCTCCAGGCCCAGCACAGGGAGCACAATTTTGACTCCAATTTTGACTTTTTAAAAAAGAATTTTAAACCTTGGATTTGATGGATCCAATTCTGCATTTCCTTGATTCCAGCAGCTGCTGCTGTGGATTTTTAGGAATTCAGGAATTATTTAAATTCATTTATTCCTTTAATTTCCAGCAGTGATTTATTCCCTTTTTTCCCCTCCCCTTCCTGCTCAGCTCCTCTTTGTTGTTTTCCAGGAATGGGAATTTTGGGATGGGGGGAAAAACCTTGGGAATGTTCTTTGGGAATGTTTCCACCTGGAAAAAAATCCAGGATTGGAGCAGCCAGGAGCATCCTGGGGTTGGTTTTGGGAGGGAATTTTGGGGGATTTTCCAAGATTTTTGTGAGTTTTCATGGATGGCACCTGGATCCTCACAGGGCTGCCTCAGAGATGATTAATTTCATGTTAATTATTGCTGCTAATTAACGCAATTAACGACAGAATTGAGAAAGGATCGTGGCCTGGGAGGTGGAAAATTGGGATTTCCAAGGAGAATTCCAATCCTTGGCTTCCAAACAGTGCAGGATCCTTGGATTTTCCATGTTGGAGGGGCTGCTCCCAGAAAAACAAAACTTTAATTTTTAATTACCATTGAATTTTTGATTAACATTTCATTTTTAATTACCATTGAATTTTTGATTGCCATTGAATTTTTAATTACCATTGAATTTTTAATCACCATTTCCTTCCTGGAGGGGGTGCTGTCCCTAATTCCTGCTTTTCTTTGGAGTCACTGGGAAATCCCAATCCCAATCCTTCTGGAATGTTCCAGATCCAGCAGCTTTTCCTGCTTCTCCCTCTCCTTTTCCAGCCCTACATTTCCCATTTTTTTCTGTATTTCCCATTTTCCCCCCTGAATTTCCCATTCTTTTCCCTACATTTCCCATTTTCCTTGCATTTCCCATTTTCTCTGCAATTCCCATTCCCCTCCAATTCCCATTCCCCCAACAATTCCCATTCCCCCACCAATTCCCATTCCCCAACAATTCCCATTCCCCAACAATTCCCATTTCCCCTGCAATTCCCATTCCCCCAACAATTCCCATTCCCCAACAATTCCCATTCCCCCAAAGTCCCATCCCCGTCCAATTCCCATTCCCCTCCAATTCCCATTCCCCCAACAATTCCCATTCCCCTCCAATTCCCATTTTTCCCCGTCAATTCCCATTCCCCTCCAATTCCCATTTTTGTCAATTCCCACCCCTGTTCCCCGGGCTCTGTCTCACCCCTCTCTGCTCTCCCCAGCAGGTGGTGCCATCTCCGAGCTGCTATGAAGACTCTCCCTCCTCCCTTCCCTCTCCTGGCTCCCCAATCTTGGAAAAACGCTGGAATTCCCAGGCAGGACTGGCACTGACTGAATTCCAAGGATTTCAGGGAGTGATTTGGGGCAGGAATGACTCTGCAAGAGGGAGCAGCTCCATCCTCCTGCTGCCTGGCCACGGATCAGGCTGGCACTGAGCTCCAGCCGGGAATTTTTGGGGACAAATCCTTGTCCCAGAGTGACCTGAGCCCCTTCCCTGCCACTCCAGAGCCTCTCCACCTTTTATCTCCCAAAATCTCTCGGCATTCCTGGATGGAAGAACAGCCCAAAGTGTGAGTTTGGATTCCTGACTGTCTCCTGCCAAGTTCCCCTTTTCCAGCTGGGAATTCCCAACTTCCTGAGCCCGACTTTTCCCAGGGCAGAGCTGCTGATCCCAGCCCAGATTTTCAGGAATTTCCAGTGGGATTTGAGGAGCTGAGGCCCCTCTGGAATCTGCCTTGGTTTTGTGTTTGTTTTTCCCACCCTGCCAATGGCTTTTAGATAAAAAAAGTCATTTTCCAATGTTTTTTTTTTTTTTTTTTTATCCCAGCCTGTGATTCCCAAAGCTCTGCTGGAATTCCCTCCTGTCCTTTCCCATGGTTTTATTCCTTCTCTTCCTTGGGAATTTCTCCTCCAGGAATATCCAGGCTCCTCCTTGATAAACAAAAACCAATTTTATTTTTGGTCAGAACTGAAGCAGAACTTTTCCAAAGGGTTTCTGTTTTTCCCACTTCTGGGTTAAAAACAGAATCTGGCAGCTCATTCCCAACTTTTATTCCTTCAGGAATTCCTGTGGGAATGGGAATGGCACTTCCCCTGTCCTGGCACCTCTCATCCCACACCAACATCCTGATCAAAGGAAATTTCATTCCTAAATCCTTTTTTTTTTCCCCCCAGACTTTGGAGTTTCGTTCCCCCCAGGTGGAATTTTTGGGATTATCAGGAGCTCTTTAAATTTCCTGGGTGTCCTGCAGGCACTCAAAGCAGGAAGGGAGTTGGAAAATGATGAGGAGAGAGAGAGAGAAAACATTTGAAAATCAGAGGTTTTGAAATGTCTCAAAACTTGATGTTTTCAATCCCAGCTTTGGGGACATTTGGGGACATTGATGACCACGAGTGTAAAATTCCTTTTTTTTTTTAATTTTTTGGTTCTTTTTTGCTTGTGGGGTGGCTCTGCTGTGCCAAACCCACCCTGGGGGCTGGGCCTGACCCCCCCCCACATTAAAAATGGCCAGGCCAAGGTTCTGCAGGTTGGGTTAAAGCCTTGAATGCCCCCAAACTCAGCTCCCCTCTGTACAGTGTAAATGCCTTCCTTTCTTCCCATCCCTGCTTCATTCCCATCCTTCTTTCCTGCTCTGCTCCCATCTTTATTGTATTCCCATCCTTATTCTATTTCCTCCTTTATTCCCATCTTTAATCTATTTCCTGCTTTATTTCCATCTTTATTCTATTTCCTGCTTTATTCCCATCTTTATTTCCTGCTTTATTCCCATCCTTATTTCCTGGTCTCTTCCCATCTTCATTTTATTTCTTGATTATTCCCATCCTTATTCTATTTCCTGCTTTATTCCCATCTTTATTCTCTTTCCTGCTTCATTCCCATCCTTATTTCCTGCTCTGCTCCCATCTTTATTTTATTCCCATCTTTATTCTATTTCCTGCTTTATTCCCATCTTTATTCTATTTCCTCCTTTATTCCCATCCTTATTTCCTACTCTGTTCCCGTCTTTATTTTATTTCTTGATTATTCCCATCCTTATTTTATTTCCCAGTTTGTTCCCATCCTTATTTTCTGTCCTGGTTATTCCCATCTTTATTTTATTTCCTGTTTTTATTTTCTATCCTGCTTTATTCCCATCCTTATTTTATTTCCTGCTTAATCCTCATTTTTCTTTCCTGGCTATTCCCATCTTTATTTTATTTTATTTCATTTTATTTTATTTTATTTCCTGCCTTATTCCCATCTTTATTTTATTTCTCACTTTGTTCCCGTCTTTATTTTATTTCCTGCTTTGTTCCCATCTTTATTTTATTTCCTGGTTATTCCCATCCTTATTTTATTTTATTTCCTGCGTTATTCCCATCCTTATTTTAATTTCTTTCCTGCTTTGTTCCCATCCTTATTTTAATTTCTTTCCTGCTTATTCCCATCTTTATTTTCTTTCCTGCCTATTCCCATCCTCTTTTTCTTTCCTGATTTATTCCCCCCCTATTTTATTCCCTGGTTTTGTACAATACTGGAGCAGCTCCTGCAGCGGTGGTGGTTCTGTGTTTGTAAATAAAGAGGTACCTTCCCTTTCCTAAAACCCACGGGTAAATCTTGGCTTCTCCATGGAAAAGTTGGGGGTTTCTGTCGTGCTGGAATTTGGGAATCTTTCAGATTTGGGGTTTTTAGGGTATTTTTGGTTGGTTTTAGTGAAGGGAGAGGAGTGAAGCTGGAGTAAAACCCAACCCTGAGTGCTCAGGGATGGAATTCCCATCCAGGGAATGTCCCAGGCCAGGCTGGACAGGGTTTGGAGCATCCTGGGATGGTGGAATGGGTGGGATTTGAGGTCCCTTCCCACCCAAAGCAGTCTGGAATTCCCAGATCCCTGAGTGCCCGTGGAGCTGGGAGGGGAGGGCAGCTCCAGGGGGGATTGGGGGTGGAAAATCCTCCTGGAGCTTTGGGAATTCCTCAGTTGGGTTTGAGGAGTGTGAGGAAGGGAAACGGATCTGGACGTTCATGACGGGCAGAGGAACTCGGCAAACCCAAATCCCTGTGGGAATCCAGGGATGCCCATCAGGAGACTCTGATTATGGGATGCCTTTTCCATAAAACTCTGCTCAAAAACTGTGGAGAACATGATTCCATGGAACTGTGGGGAGTTCCTCCATCAAAAAAACCTGGATTTTCCAGGGAAGAACGCTTCAGCAGGGCATAATGATTTTTTTGGGATGCTTGAGCACCGCATGGATCCCACCTGGAATCTCCTTCCCTGGAATCTCCTCTCCGAGCGTTTTCCTGGGATGGCAGCGTGGGAACGATTCCTGTGGATCCATCAGTGGAGGTTTGGGGTCGGATCCCTCAGGATTGAGGGCTCTGAGAGCTCTCCCAACTCCTGTGGCTCCTTCCAAGGCTGGGAATTTCATCCAGAGCCTCCCCCGGAGCTTCTGGAGCCCTCAGGATTTGCTGGACCTTCCCTGAGGGTTCTTCCTTGGAATGTTTGGGGCTGTGGTGGCCCGGCTGTGACATCAGAGCTGCTCCCATGGGAACAGCTCCAAGGCCTGGTGTGGACACGGAGTGACCGGAGCCAAACCGGCTCAGAGCACCCTGGATTCCCATGGATCAGCCCCAGTAGAGGTTGGAATGTTGGGGTTGGATTTGGGGAGCGCTCCAGACTGGGATGTGTTTGTGTGAGTGAGGATCAGACAGGGCCTCCCTGAGGAATTGGGATTTTGGGATTGTTGGGATTGTTTGGGAGATTCCAGCAGTAATTCCTGCTGGAAATTCGGGGTTTGGTGGGAAAATGAAACTGGAGCTGCTCCTTTTCCAGTGAAAAATCCATCCAAAATAAAACCCATCAAAAACAATGATGGGAGTCTTACAGAGAGGAGAGAATTTCACTCTGGAATTGCCGAACACACCCAAAACTGATGGAATTTGGGCAGAGTTGGATTGGATCCAATGGATCAGAGCATCCTCCTGTCCTGTTCAAGGAGCGTTCCCGATGGAATTCCTGGAATTCCCGCCCTGCTGGATCCAGTAACGCCCTGCTGTGTCTTTTTTTAGTAGTGCCTCCAGCTCCACATCCGGGAGGATTTTCCCAGGTGGAAGGATTAGATCTGGTGGGATGTCAGAGACATCCCGAAGGACCTGGAAGATTCATGGAATGATTCCGGGGGGTTTGGAGTGCTGAACCCAGACACAAAACCACCTGGAAGATGGAGCAGAGCCCCATCGTGGTGATCCTGCTGTGTGCCCTGTGCATTCCAGCGGTGCTTCCCTTGGAACCGGGAATGGAGCTTCCCTTGGAACCAGGAATGGAGCTTCCCTCGGGATCGGGAATGGAGCTTCCCTTGGGATCACAATCAGAGCTTCCCTTGGGATCACAATCAGAGCTTCCCTCAGGATCAGAAATGGATCTTCCCTCGGGATCACGATCAGAGCTTCCCTTGGGATTGGGCTCGGAGCTTCCCTTGGGAGCGGGATCAGAGCTTCCCTTGGAACCAGGCTTGGAGCTTCCCTCAAGAGCAAGATTGGAGCTTCCTTTGGGATCAGGATCGGAGCTTCCCTCAAGAGTGGGATTGGAACTTCCCTTGGAGCCAGGCTCGGAACTTTCCTCAGAACTGGTATTGGGATTGGAGCTTCCCTCGGAACTGGGATCTGAGCTTCCCTCAGAAGTGAAATCGGGCTCAGAGCTTCCCTTGGAACCGGGCTCAGAGCCTCCATCGGGATCTGAGCCTCCCTCGGAAGTGAGATCGGGCTCAGAGCCTCTGTTGGGATCTGAGCTTCCCTCAGAAGTGAGATTGGGCTCAGAGCTTCCCTTGGAACTGGGCTCTGAGCCTCTGTTGGGATCTGAGCCTCCCTTGGAAGTGAGATCGGGCTCAGAGCCTCTGTTGGGATCTGAACTTCCCTTGGAAGTGAGATCGGGCTCAGAGCTTCCCTTGGAACCGGGCTCAGAGCCTCCGTCGGGATCTGAGCCTCCCTCGGAAGTGAGGTTGGGCTCAGAGCTTCCCTTGGAACCGGGCTCAGAGCCTCCGTCGGGATCTGAGCCTCCCTCGGAAGTGAGATCGGGCTCAGAGCCTCTGTTGGGATCTGAGCTTCCCTCGGAAGTGAGATTGGGCTCAGAGCCTCCGTCGGGATCTGAGCCTCCCTCGGAAGTGAGATCGGGCTCAGAGCCTCTGTTGGGATCTGATCTTCCCTTGGAAGTGGGATCTGAACTTCCCTTGGAAGTGAGACGGGGATCTGAGCCTCCCTCTGAACTGGGATCTGAACTTCCCTTGGAACCAAGACTGGGATCTGAGCCTCCCTCAGCACCAGGATTGGGCTTGGATCTCCCCCCGGAGCTGGAGTCCGTGCCGCTGGGGCTGAAGGCCATGGTGGTGGTGAACTCCACGCCCTGCAGCGTCACCTGCGGGCTGGGCGTCAAGCAGGAGCAGCTGTGCGAGGTCAGCCCGGCCGGGCAGCGCCGCAACTGCTCCGTGGTGCGCTCGCGCTGCCTCAGCGATTGGATCTGCGGCCTCCGGCACCTCAGCGTTCCCGAGGGAAAACCCCTCCAGCTCACCTGCCTCACCCCGGACGCCGCCAGCCTGGAGGGACCAAATTTTGGCTACACCTGGAAGTTCGCCCGGGGGCTCATCACCACCAACGACCTCCTGTTCCACCCTTTCCGCAATCCCAGCCCTTCCCTGAGCTTCTCGCCGGCGCTGGAGTCGCATTCCGGCACCTACCGCTGCGACGTGCAGGTGCTGAGCTCCTTCCAGTTCGTCAAGAGGATCTACTTCGGCCTCAGGGTGATCCCCAGCGATCTGGTGGATCTGGACTTCCAGAAATCCCTGACTTGGGAGCAGCAGCTGGCGGCCATCGGGGAGGAACCGCCGGGAAACGCCACGGGCCCCCTGGAGCAGCGGAAGAGATTTTGGGAGAAGCAGTGGTTTTACGAGGTCGTGCTGGGAATGGGGTGTGGGGTGATCATGGGGATCGTGTTCAGCTTCGGGCTCTGCTGCCTGGGCGGCATTTGCAGGAGAAGAGCAGCACGAGAAATGAACGGAGACTGACGCAATTCCCTGTCTTTGGCTCTTTGTTAGGATCAGGAATTCAGGGTGGGAATCTTGGGATCTTCCGCAGTTGGATTTTGGTGATCCTCCCAACTCAGGACCATCCATGGATCCCAGACCCATTTAATGGGATATTTAGAATTTATTTGCAACAGACACAGTTTATTATTGAATATTTTTGGCTACTTTGGAGCCTGGATTAGGAATTCAGGATGGGATTCTTCGGGTTGTCCCCAGTTGGATTTTGATGATCATCCCCTTCCAACTCAGGACATTCCATGGATCCCAAACTACTTAATGGATATTTTAAATTTCTTTGCAACAGACACAGTTTATTATTGAATATTTTTGGCTGCTTTGGAGCCTGGATTAAGAATTCAGGAATTCAGAATGGGATTCTTTGGTTTGTCCCCAGTTGGATTTTGGTGATCCTCCCCTTCCAACTCAGGACATTCCATGGATCCCATAAGTATTTGATGGGATATTTAGAATTTATTTGCAACAGACACAATTTATAAATTAATATTTCCGGCCACTTTGGAGCCTGGATTAGGAATTCAGAATGGGATTCCTGGGGTCGTCCACGTTTTTTCCTTTTACCAGAATGACACAAAAATGCTTTGATATCGAAAAACATGGGTATGGAGGGAAATAATTTTATTTATTTGAATGAAAACCAAACCAGGCACTTGCCAGAGCTGATTCCCAGAGGGTTTTTTTCACCTCCTGAACATGGAAAAATCGGGACTGACCCATCACAGCGGGCTGGGAGTTAATGGTCCAGAGCTGCCCCATCTGCAGGAGCCTCTCTGCTCTTTGTCATGGAAATTTCAGTGTCTTGGGCCCAGCTGGGATTCCCAAATCCAGCGGGATGAAAGCTCCAGCTCTGCTGGGGGAGTCAGAGCGGGAGCCAAAAATCTCCTTCATCTTTGGGTCGTGGGGTTTTGTAATTTCTGAGGGGAGCCAGATGCTCGGAGCAGGGAAAATGAATCCATAATTGGAGTTTTTATTTGGAGGCCGAGGGCTGGGATGGCCACTGGGGTCCAGCTGTCACCAAGGGCCTTTAATGGGATTTTTTTTAGGGTGCCCTTTGATTTTTGAAGGGTTATTAAGGACTGGGGGATGTTTATCATAACAGGGGAAGGAAGGGAAAGGGAACAGCAGAGGTTGGAGCTCAGTGCAAGCAGGGAAGTAAAAACCCTTTTTATCCCTCCTTTTTTCCCTCTCTCCCTGCAAAACAATCTTTTCTTAATGAATTCCCACCATAAAGGGCAGAAATTTAGGAAAAAAATGTCTCTCTCTGCTCTGAACTCCGGGAACTTTGGGATCACCAGAGGCTGGAGCTGGGCAGGGCTCCTTCCCTCTTTCCTTCCTTCATCCTTCCCTCTCTCTATCCTTCATCCTTCCCTCTCTCCATCCTTCATCCATCCCTCTCTCCATCCTTCCTTCATCCTTCCCTCTCTCCATCCTTCATCCTTCCCTCTCTCCTTCCTTCATTCTTCCCTCTCTCCATCCTTCATCCTTCCCTCTCTCCATCCTTCCTTCATTCTTCCCTCTCTCCTTCCTTCATCCGTCCCTCTCTCCATCATTCATCCTTCCATCTCTCCATCATTCATCCTTCCCTCCATCCTTCATCCTTCCCTCTCTCCATCCTTCATCCTTCCCTCTCTCCATCCTTCATCCTTCCCTCTCTCCATCCTTTCTTCATCCTTCTCCTTCTCTCCATCCTTCGTCCTTCCCTCTCTCTATCCTTCCTTCATCCTTCCCTCTCTCCATCCTTCCCTCTCTCCTTCCTTCAATCCTTCATCCTTCCCTCTCTCCATCCTTCCTCCTTCCTTCCATCCTTCATCCTTCCCTCTCTCCATCCTTTCTTCATCCTTCCCTCTCTCCATCCTTCCCCCTCTCCCTCCTCCCTCCAAATCCCCTGAATTCCACTTCCCTCCCTGGCTCTGCCCACCTTTAACCCCAGGCTGTGTTTTGGGAAGCTCAGAGAGGTTTTAAGGAGGATTCTGAGCCTTTTCCTGCCCTTGGTGGCTCTGGCTGAGCGTTCAATGTAGATTTTTGTCGTTTCCCCAGCTCTGAGTGCCGGATTTGCAGGTGCAGATCCCTCCCCGTGGCTCTCCCAACCCTGGATTAACGGAATGCCAGAAGGGGCTGCCCAAAACGGGGCTTAACAAAGCCTGAGCTGCCCTGTCTGGAGAGGGATTTCCCTGCCTCCCCCTGGGCTAAAAAGGGCGAGGAATTGGCATTTAAAGGGAAAACTTCACATCAGGGCCCAGCCAGGAAATTCCAGGGTCGGATTGCCCAGGCTGGCACGGATTTCTCTGGGATTGAGGAATCACAGCCAGGGAAATCCCTAAACCCCCCCTTGGGATGGAACCCCGCGCGCTGAGCGACTGGGCAGGCTCGTCCCGCTCTTCCGTCCTGTCAGGGCCGTCCCGCTCTCCGCCTGCATCCGTCCCTCTCTACTTGCCTTATCCATCCCTCTCTCCATCTTCCGGCATCAGTGCCCGCGCGCGAGCCGGCTGCAGGCAGCGGCAGCAGGCCTGGAAGGAGGCCTGGGCGCGGCCGGCAGTCGGAGAAGCGCGCAAGACGGCATGCCGGCAGCCGGCCGTCGCGCCTGGCCGGCAAGCCGGTCAGCCGGCATCGGCGCGCGAAGCCGGCCGGCTGCCGGCCAGCAGCGCCGGACAGGCGGCCGCACGCCAGCAGGCAGCCGGCCAGCGTCGTCAGCGGCGGAAGGCGGCCCGCGCGCCAGACGGCCGAGGGCCGCGCGGACGGCGGCAGCCGTCCGAGATAAAGCCGGCAAGCCGGCCCGCGCGCAACACGCCGGCAGCTGCAGTGCGGCCCTAGCGCCGAAGACCGGCAGCCGGCCCGCGGCGATACCTGCAGGCAGCCGGCCCAGCGGCATGCAGGCAGCCGTCCTCACGAGTCCGCCAGCCAGAGTAGCCCCACCACAGGTCGCCTGACTCGCGCCAGACAGGACGGCCCTCTCGCTCCCCATCGCCTAGCCACCTCCCCCCACTCACCATCCGCCCTTCTCATCCTTTTCCATCCCTTCCCCATCTCCCCCTCTCCTCCCCCAAATCCCTGAAATTCACTTCCCGCCCTGGCTCTGCCACCTTTAACCCCAGGCTGTGTTGTGGGGGAAGCTCAGGAGGTTTAAGGAGGATTCTGAGCCTTTTCCTGCCCTTGGTGGCTCTGGCTGAGCGTTCAATGTAGATTTTTGTCGTTTCCCCAGCTCTGAGTGCCGGATTTGCAGGTGCAGATCCCTCCCCGTGGCTCTCCCAACCCTGGATTAACGGAATGCCAGAAGGGGCTGCCCAAAACGGGGCTTAACAAAGCCTGAGCTGCCCTGTCTGGAGAGGGATTTCCCTGCCTCCCCCTGGGCTAAAAAGGGCGAGGAATTGGCATTTAAAGGGAAAACTTCACATCAGGGCCCAGCCAGGAAATTCCAGGGTCGGGATTGCCCAGGCTGGCACGGATTTCTCTGGGATTGAGGAATCACAGCCAGGGAAAATCCCTAAACCCCCCCTTGGGATGGAACCAGCAGCAACACCAACCAATTCTCGTTAACTTTGGTCAACTGCTTTACTGGGAGACAGAGATTTCAACAGGCAACATCGATTCCCAGCCAGTCCTGTGGGTGCTCAGCTCAGCATTCCTGCTTTTCCCAGCCTCTGGAGCGCTGGGGGCTCCTCAACATCCCAGAGCTTCCTTGGGATGTCTGGCAGCCATCGGAGCTGGAATCCAGAGCTGCTTCCTGGCTGGATCTCAGCCTTTGCAGTCCCAATCCAAGCCTGGAATTTTGGCTGGGTGAATTCTCACTGCAGGGAGATGAATCCGAGTCCAAGTTTTCCTTCTTGTCCCAGTGGTGGCTTCCTGGAGTCTCCCATTCCTGTTTTAATTTTGTCATTTAAAAAAAAATTCCTTCTTGAAGCCCCTCTGAAATTGGATTTATTGACAGCTCCGTTTTTAGGCAGAGCTGCCCAAATTAAGGATTCTGGGAAAGGATCCCCTTCTCCCAAAGAGGCAAACAGGGTGACAAATCCACCCCAAAAGCACGTGGGAGATGGGAAAACACGGAATTTGCACCTCACAGCTGAGACAAGCACCAGGCTGGGGCTGAAAATGAACACCAGAGTAGTAAAAAAATCTTTTCAGGCTGGAGCAGAGCTTGACCCTCCCGTGGATTTGTCTCCTTGGGCTGGTTCCTGCAGGGTTTGGCTCTTTTTTTGTGGGAAAAGGGATCAATCCCGTGCCACAAATGCTCCGAGCTGGCTGTGGTGGGATGGGTGTGGAACATGCTGGTCCCTGAACTCCTCAGTCCCCGTCCCCCCCACGGAATTCACTGTACAGAGTTAAAAAAAAGTCAAATTTAGCAGTCTGGTTATCTGATACATGGCTTCAATAAGGCAGAAAACCTATGGATACAGTGAGGGCGGGGGCAGCTGGCTGCAGAATTCCCGGAGAATTCTTCATTTTCTTCGTTTTCCTTAAAAAACATTTCATCGGTTAAAGACCCATGTCTTGTATGAAAGCTTTTCTTCCTCCAAACCAAAAAAAAAAAAAAAAAAGCTGTTTTTAATTTCTTCCTCCCTTCCAACCACGTGGTCCAATCCTCTCTCTCCCCACGGCGCCGCCCCGAAGTGGGGTTTGCGTTGTTCCCGTGGGATTTGCGTTGCTCCCATGGGATGGGGAGGAGCCGCGGTCAGAGCTCCAGGGATCTGATCAGGGCCACCATCAGCAGGGAGTTGGTGGTGACAACCACGACGTGTGGCGCTGGCCTCATCCCCGAGTCCTCCACCATCATGCTCGTCCCTGGAAAAAACAGGGAATGGGGAGCTGAGGGAGGTTTTGTGGGGTTTTTTTTGTGTGTTTGGTGCTGGTGAAACTCCTGGGAGGAATTTGGGGGTGGGCGCTGGGAGTTTGCCCCTGGATTTAGGGAATTTGCTGGAGCTGGAGCCCCACAGAGATGGGGTTTCACTCTTAGTGGAAAACTTGAATGGTTTTAGGTCGTAACTCTTGGGAGGTTGGGTGTTGTGGGGTCTGGAGGCTGCAGATCCCAAAGCTGGCTCAGGCTGGACTGAGTTTGGGAAGAGGAGTGGGGAGAAGGAGAAGAGTCGGGAATTCCTCTGAGTGAACAGCACCAGGGAACCAAAGGCTGATTCCAGGAAAAAACAATTCCAGAAAGGACCAACTCCAGAGCCTGAACCTGAAACCCTGTGGGGGGAATGTTCTCCCCTGGCCCTGGAAGGGGGAGTGGGAGTTTAAACCACAATTTATTGGGATCGTGCTGTGGTCAGGATGGGAGGGGCGTGGCTGAGTCCTTCCTGCTGGGAAGGGAAGGGAAGGGAAGGACAGGAGGTGTCCTGTGAGCTCCGGGGCCTTGGAGAACCTTGGAAAGGGGAATTGGGGTGGAGAGAGGGCGTGGTCAGGGAGCACAGGGAGTGGGTGTGGTCAGAGGAGTGGGTGTGGTCAGGGAGCACATGGAGTGGGTGTGGTCAGTGGAGTGGGTGTGGTCAGTGGGGTGGGTGTGGTCAGGGAGCACAGGGAGTGGGTGTGGTCAGTGGCATGGGTGTGGTCAGTGGAGTGGGTGTGGCCAGAGGGGCAGGTGTTGGGCAGAGGAGCACATGGATGGGTGTGGTCAGTGGGGTGGGTGTGGTCAGTGGGGTGGGTGTGACTGGAGGGGCACATTGAAGGGTGTGGTCAGTCGAAGGGGTGTGGTCAGTGGGGTGGGTGTGGCCAGAGGGGCAGGTGTTGGGCAGAGGAGCACATGGATGGGTGTGGTCAGAGAAATGGGTGTGGTCAGAGAAATGGGTGTGGTCAGTGGCCTGGGTGTGACTGGAGTGGCCCATTGAAGGGTGTGGTCAGTTGAAGGGGTGTGGTCAATGGGGTGGGTGTGGCCAGAGGAGCACAGGTACCGCTGTTCCTGAGGATGTGAACTTCTGCCGGGGTCCCGTCCCCGCCGGGCCCGGTCACCCGGATCTGGACGAAGGCGTGAGTGAAATCCTCAGGGATGGGGATGTCGATTTGGCTCTTGCTGGCCAGGTACAGGGTGGGGGCCGAGTGGGAATCCTGCCTGTAGAGCATCTGTGGGAAGAGGGAATGCTGAGCTCCAGTTCCCTGTGACTTCCTGGGATCAGCTCCAGGAGAAGCCCAGCCTCGCTGGCCGTACCTTGTACCCCGTCACCGCCGACTCGTCGGCCTTGGCCACCACGGGGTCCCACTTGATGCTGACTGTGGAGCCGGAAAAAGTCCAGGAGATGTTCCCAGGTGGCCTTTTTGGTGCTGAGGGATGCAAAACCAGACAGGGATTGGGTAAATCAGGGAGGGAGGAGAAGGCTGTGCTGGTCCCAACCATCCCCTGAGCTGTCACCACTGTGGGGCGTTCAGGGGACATCAAGCAAGAGCACCAAGGTCAAAGTTTGGGTGATTTTGGGGGATCCTGTGGAAAGTGGAGGGGTCAGGGCTCACTCACGGGGTCTCGTGGTGGTGACGTTGGTGGCAGGGCTGGGGGGGCCGGTCCCTGCCCGGTTGTAGGCTCGCACCGACACGTGGTAGTCGGTGTTGGGGTTCAGGCCGGTGACATGGGCCGATGTCACCAGCCCCGCTGTCCTCACTCTGTCAGCCGCCTCCTCCTTGTCCCCGTCCTTCCAGTACCGGATCTGCATGGAAAGGGACGGGTTTAGGAAGGAGAGATCTGCCAATCCCGAGTCAGCCCAGCCTGAAGGGCCTCTGGGTGTTGGTTCCTGTGTGTTTTGCTTTGTGAGTGCCCAGGAATGAGGCCACGGCCTCCTGGGAAAGGCAGGCAGGAAAAATGGGATGATTCCCTTTAATCTCTCCTGAGAGAGCAGCGAGAACCACGTGGTGTGAGAATTATCCCCCACTCTGGAATCAAAACGCTGTTTCCTTTCACCTCACATAACCCCGGGGAATTTTCCTTGCTGGGCTCTCAGGCTCTCCCATTCCCATTGGAATCTCCTACCTCGTATCCCAAAAGCACTCCGGTCATTTCTCCCTGCTCCACGGGCTCCCAGGACACATCCATCTCTGAGGACAGGACAGACTTGGCAATGACCCTGTAAGGAGCCGCTTTGGGTTCTGAAAGACAGGGATAAAATCCTTTTCCTGACTTTGGGCCCCGCTGAACAAAAGGTTTTCCCGTAGCGTCGTGCCCTGGCAGACAGCTGGTGTTGTGTGAGGGAGCGAGGGGAAGGGATTTAGGGACTTAGGGGGACAAGCAGGGCCAAAGCTCTGAGCTCTGGGATCCGTGTCTGCCCTGAGGCTGTGGGGCAGCTGGGGCTGGGCTTAAGGAATCCTCACTCTGAGGGTTTGGAGGAGTAGAGGAGCCAGAGGAACGTCCGAGCTCCCGGATGGACACAGATCCACAGGGGTCTGGCTGGGGAAAGGTGATGGGTTGGATAAAATGGGGAATTCCAAGTCTGTGCAGTCGTGGAATGGTTTGGGTGGAAGGGACCTTAAGGCTCATCCAGTGCCACCCCTGTCATGGCAGGGACACCTCCCACTGCCCCAGGCTGCTCCAAGCCCCAGTGTCCAACCTGACCTTGGACACTCCCAGGGGCAGCCTCAGCTTCTCTGGGAAATCCATCCCAGCTCCCCACCCTCACAGGGAACAATTCCATCCCAATCTCCCATCCATCCCTGCTGTCTGGCAGTGGGAGCCATTCCCTGTGTCCTGTCCCTCCATCCCTTGTCCCAAATCCCTCTCCAGCTCTCCTGGAGCCTCCTCCTCTCCAGGTGAACATTCCCAGCTCTCCTGCTGCTCTTTACCTTCCTCTGCCGAGTACACGATGGCCGTGAGGCTCTCGGGGCCCTCTCCTTTCCTGTTGTAGGCCTTGATCTTCACCTCGAAGGGGGTGTAGGGCGCGATGCTCTCGTTGCGGTACACGAAGTGCAGCGACTCCGCGTGCGGCACCCGCGCCCTCAGCCAGGCCTGGCTGCCCTTCCTCCGGAAGGACACGATGTACCCAAAGCCGTCCCCGTTCTGGTAGTCCCGCAGCGTCGGCTGGGAAGAGAGAGAGAGCCTTGGTCTGTCCAAACTGGGATTTGGTTCGTCCAAACTGGGACAATGGTGCTGATTTCCTGAAGGAAATCTGCACTTGGTCCATGCAAACCAGCCCTGGGCTCAACCCTTGTACAAACTGGGATGGTGATGCTGATTTCCTGAAAGAAATCTGCACTTGGTCCATGCAAACCAGCCCTGGGCTCAATCCTGTGTCCAGACTGGGATGGTGATGCTGATTTCCTGAAAGAAATCTGCACTTGGTCCATCTAAACCAGACCTTGGATCAACCCCCTTGTACAGACTGGGATGGTGACACTGATTTCCTGAAGGAAATCTGCACTTGGTCCATCCAAACCAGCCCTGGGATCAACCCCCTTGTACAAACTGGGATGGCAGCACTGATTTCCCTCCAGAAATGCCACACGGTCCCACCTTGGTGCTTTCCCTGTTCCCAACTCACCGTCCAGGTGATGATGAGCTCGTTGGGAGCCCCTCCGCCACCGCCGAGCCCGGATGGTGCCACCGTTGGTGCTGTGAGATCCCCAAAAAAAGCAGAGTTTGGGTTAAGGAGGTGGGAGTGATGGAGAGGAGCACAAACACGGTGTGACACCGGTGACACTGGATGGGACAGCTCCCAGGAAAGGACTGGGCTCTGTGGAATTCCAGCTTGTGCCTGACCAGGTGATTTAGGGACCAAGATCTGGTGTCCGAGGGGACAAGGATGGGGCTCGAAAGCAGGGATGTGGAGGGGAGTTTTATTAGGAAGAAGCTGGTTTGCATTTGGTGGATTGGGTGAGGTTCTCCTGCTGTTCTCCCATCCTTTCTGTCCAAGCAGCCGGACATGGAACAAACATTCCCAGCTGGATGTAGTGCTGGCAAGTGCAGCTCTAACCCTGCTCATCTTTGACACAGAAATGGGCAAAAAGATGGAAAATCCTGTGGTGGCCTCAGCTCTGGGAGCTCCCCAGGAGATGTTTCATCCCTTGGGATCGTCCTGGGCAGGGACAGGGACCTGGGCTTGTCCCCACACCCACCTGCTTCCTTGGTGCGGATTTTGCTGGAGGGCAGACTGGGCTCCCCAATTCCCAGGATGTTGCTGGCCAAGACCCGGAACTCGTAATCCATCCAGGGGATGAGGTTCACCACCTGCGCTGTCTCCGCGTTGCCCTCGATGTTTACGGGATCTGTAAAATCCAACAGCACCAGAGGGGAAGGAATAGAGCGAGGAGCAGCACGGAGCCAGGACTGGCCGGTGGCCGGTGGCCTCGGTGTGTCACCGGTGCCACTGTGGGGACACTCACTGGTGCGCATCTGCTTCCATTGGCTGGACAGGAGGGTCCGGGCCTCGATGAGGTACCTGGCGATGGGGCTGTGGTTGTCGAAGCCACGGCTCCAGCTCAGCTGGACGCTGGTGTCCCCGATGTCCCTCACCACCACCCCACCGGGTGGGCCTGGAGGTCCTGGAGGGATGGGAAATGTGTCACTGACACGGAAGGAATGGAGGTTTATCACTCTGTGCGTTGTGCAAGTCCTAAATTCACACTGGGGCTTTCTTTTCTGGAAGCTGGGAAGCCTCACAGCCAGCTTTAGCTTCTGGAAAAGCTCCTCAGCTTGGTTGGAAAGGTTGAAAAGACCTCCAAGATGATCAAACCCAAGTTTTAGGTGAGAATAAAACCCTCTGGGCCGTACCATGGAATTATTGGGTGTGAGATGGATACAGAGCAGCTGATGGCACGGGCCATGTCATTGCTGTGGGTTTGCCAGGAGCAGGGAACGTTCCCACAGGGAATTACCTCTGACGGTGAGCGTGGCTGACTCGGACGCGCTGTCCACCACGGTCTGGGCCGTGCAGGTGTAACGGCCCGAGTGCCGCAGCTGCGCGTTGGAGATGCTGAGGTCCCCGATGGCCTCCTTCTGCAGGGCAAAGGGACAACACGGTGGGGACAGCACCAGGTGATGGTCACGGGCCAGAATCCAGTGTGGGTTGGTTTGGTGGTGGTGGTGGAGGTGGAGAGGAGGGAGATGGGAAAAGATTCCCTCAGGAGGATGGAGCTGGATGGATCCAGGATGGATCCAGTGCTGGCCAAGGCTGAGGCTGTGCTGGGTCTGTTTGGGTTGGGATGGTGATCCAAGAGTGATCAATGAGTGATCAATGAATGATCATTGAGTGACCATTGAGTGACCATTGGGCAATCACTGAGCGATCATTTAGTGATCGTTGAGTGACCAATGAATGATCAGTGAGAGATCACTGAGTGATCAATGAGTGATCATTGAGTGACCATTGAGTGACCGTTGGGCAATCATTGAGCGATCATTTAGTGAT
This sequence comes from Serinus canaria, assembly GCF_022539315.1. Classification (NCBI taxonomy): domain Eukaryota; kingdom Metazoa; phylum Chordata; class Aves; order Passeriformes; family Fringillidae; genus Serinus; species Serinus canaria. The sequence goes on from NC_066339.1 coordinate 3,759,239, forward strand.
CGTTGAGTGACCAATGAATGATCAGTGAGAGATCACTGAGTGATCAATGAGTGATCATTGAGTGACCATTGAGTGACCATTGGGCAATCATTGAGCGATCATTTAGTGATCATTGAGTGATCAGTGAATGATCATTGAATGATCAGTGAGAGATCACTGAGTGATCAATGAGTGATCACTGAGGGATCAATGAATGATCATTGAGTGATCATTGAGTGACCATTGAGTGACCATTGAGTGACCATTGAGCCATCATTTAGTGATCATTGAGTGATCAGTGAATGATCATTGAATGATCAGTGAGAGATCACTGAGTGATCAATGAGTGATCATTGAGTGATCATTGAGCCAACATTAAGTGATCGTTGAGTGACCAATGAATGATCATTGAATGATCAATGAGTGATCACTGAGTGATCAATGAATGATCCTTGAGTGATCATTGAGTGACCATTGAGCCAACATTAAGTGATCGTTGAGTGACCAACGAATGATCATTGAATGATCAATGAGTGATCACTGAGTGATCACTCATTGACTATTGAGTGATCAATGAATGGTCATTGATCGATCATTGAGGGATCACTGGGTGATCTCTGCCTGCCTTTATCCACAGGCCTTTCCTTTTCTCCTCCAGTTTAGGAAGGGAGTGACCATGGAATCATGGAATGGTTTGAACTGGGAAGGATCTTAAAGCCCATCCCATTCCACCCCAGCCATGGCCAGGGACTCCTTCCACCATCCCAGGTTGCTCCAAACCCCATCCAACCTGGCCTTGGGCACTTCCAGGGATGTGGAATTCACAACCACTCTGGGCAAAGTGACAGAGCAGCTTTGGTGGGCACAAACATGCAAACAACGAGCCTGGAATTAATTTTCCACCCTTTTGGATGGTCCGGAATTCCCTCTGGACTCACTGCGCTGGCTCGCCGGTAGTGGCCCTCGGACTTGTCAAAGTCGATGGGGAAATCATCCAGGGCCCAGGTGAAGGTGAGGTCCATGGTGGGGTCGTGGGAGGCGTGGCACTGCAGGGTGAGGTTCTCACCCACGTTGATGTCGGCGCTCGATGGTGCCAGCGTGATCTTGGTGGCATCTGCAGGGAACGAGCGGGAAGGGCCGTCAGCAGTGAATGTCCCCATCCCAGTATCCAAACCATCCCAGCTCCTCATCCCGCTCCAACAGCTGGAGCTTCACAGGAGGAAGAGGAGGGACTGGGAAATGGAAATGTTCTGCTCAAGGGCTGTTTGTTGCTGGGTCAGGCAGAAGTTTTGCTGCTCCACCTGAAATCACTTTGATTCCCTGATTATTTTGGTTTTTGGGAGTGTAAGGAGAAGAGAAACATCACATCATTCATTCTTAGCCGTTTCTTGCTTGATTGACCCCAAAGGAAGATCCCTACCTCGGACAGAGAGGATTCCAGTGCTGTTGGCTTTGCCCATGAAGTTCTCAGCAAAGCAGGTGTATTTTCCCTCATCGGATTTGCTGATGTTCTGCAGGATCAAGGTCCCGTCCGCCGTAATCGTCACCCTGCAGAGGAGGAGGAGCCACACAAAGGAATGTTGAAATGTCCGCTGGACATCTGGGAATTTCCACTGATTTTGGAGGAAACCAGGGACAAAATCAGGCGGGAAAAAAAAAAATCATGTAGGAGTTTGCTAAAGAAGAAATTAGAGGACTAAGAAAATTCAGGGATGCAGCAGCACATTTGGATCATGGAGTCCAGTCTTCTGTTAAAACAAATAAAATTATTGCAGCTACGTTTTCTAGGTGGGAGCTGACTCTGTGCTGCTACCTGCTGCTGTTGACCAGGAGTTCTGTCCCTTTGGTCCAGAGCACGGTGGCTTTTGGTGCTGCTCGTGGCTGGCACGGGATGATGACCTTCCCGCTCCGGGCTGCCGGGATCAGGCGCTTCACCGGGTTTAGTCTAAAATCTGGAGCTAAGGCTACAGGGATAAAAAAAGAGGATTAAGGCACGATTAGAAACGCTGCCCCGGGGGGAATTTCAGCGCCGTGCGAGTGGGAATTGATTTGTTTGTTGGATGGCTTGGTAAAAGAAGCGAGGCAGTCTGGAGAGCGGGATAAGGGAGGAATTCCTTGGCTGCTGAGGGTGGATCCTGATGCCTGCCAGGCAGGAATTATGTGGCACACGAGTGGGACGGAGCGATGGGAATGACCCTAACAAGTGCAAGGTCTTTGAGAGACACAACAACAGCTGCTTTGGAACATGTCGAGGATAATCTCTTCAATATCCTGACCAACGCAGACATCCAGCTTGCCTGAAACTCCTCCTGGAATTGCAGATGGAATCGGGATTTACCTGTTGGCCTCGGTGTGTTAGTGCTGAGCAGTTGGTGCTCAGGGCCTTTAACTCATCTTTGGCATCTCCACGAGGAGATAAACTTTTGGACTAACGTGGAACAAATTTGGCAGCAGCTCAGCTCCAGTCACCATCCACCAAACCAGGTGGAATGGAGGCTGAATTTTCTTTTTTTTGGACCTCTTTCCTCCAAAAAAAGAGGAATTTATAGTGGAAGAGAGGTTGTAGTGCTGCTGCTGGCTGTCCTGTCCACTTCCTGAGGCTAAACAGATTTTTTTTTTCACTTTCACACAGAATTTACACAGAATTTAGAATTTCAAGGCTTGCACAGTGTCTTGTTGAACCAGCAACCATTTCAGTGGTGAGCGGAGCCGTTTTTGCCCGCTCCTATCTCGCTGCCACATCGCAATGTCAGGATCACATCAGGATATTAGGAAGAGATTTTTTCAGTGTCCCATTGGAACCCAGAGCTCTGGGAAAGGAGGAATTACCTTGCACTGTTAATTCAGCACTTGCATAAACTGTGCCATGCTTGTTCTCAGCCACACACTGATACATGCCAGAGTCCTCCAGGACTAGCTTGGAAAATCTCAGCTCTCCACCGCTCACTTCGATGCGGTTCTGTGCAAACAAGAGGATGAACCCATTAGATGAGAAAAACAAAAAAATAAAAATGGAACTCGGTCCTCGGCTGGGTCGGGGTTGAGTTTCGTCACAGACTCCTCGGGGTGGCCTGGTTTTCCACGGGGGAAAACGCAGGAATTGTTTTTATGTCTGTGCGGTCACTCCCCGGCTTTGCCGTGCTCTCTTTGCCGAGACACCTGAGCAGCAGCGTGCAGGTGACACCAGGACAGGCACGAGGTGCTGTTTGTCCTCCCTGCTGGCCGGCTGTGAGTCCCTGCAGCTGCACGAAGCGATGGCTGGGATGGCAGCGCCAGGAGAGGGGGTTTGGGGAGGGTGCCGTCGCTTCGCAGCCCGATGGGGGCACATGGAGGAGGGATGCGGGGTGAGAACCGGAGCGGGGATGCAGGAGCGAGGCAGGAGGAGGGGCTGGGGCTGGAGGAGCGGGATCAGAGCTGGCTGGGGGGTACCTGGGACGTCAGGGGCTGCCCATCCCGCAGCCACCGCACCGTGGGCCGGGGCTTGCCCGAGGCCACGCAGCTCCAGCGCAGGTCGGACCCGATGTCGGCCTCGGTGTCCGAGATCACGTCCAGCCAGTCGGGCTGGGCTGCAGGGGACAAGAGAGAGAGGGCAGAGCCAAGGAGCTCAGCTGAGAGGTGGCACTGCCAGGCTGGCAGAAGGATGTCCCTGTGCCAGCGCTGCCGGCGCAGTCGTTGGCACAGCGGGATCTGCCACGGGAACCGCCCCCGCCTTTTGTGCAGTGAGGGGCACGGCCGGGTCCCGCTGTGCAAGATCAGGGCAGAATCCAGGGCTGAGGAATTGGCTTCTCTTCTTAAGGGTAAATTCAGCCATTCCTGAACCGTCAAATCATGGAATGGCTTGGGTTGGAAAGGAACTTCAAGATCCCCCAGTGCCATGGGCAGGAACACCTTTCACCATCCCCAGCTTGCTCCAAGTCCCTTCCAGCCTGGCCTGGAACACTTCCAGGGATGGGGAAGCCACAGTCCCTGTGCCACCATCCCCATCCACCCTGTGCCAAGGCCTCACCACTCTGACAGTAAAGAATTTCTTCCTGATATCTCCTCTGAACCTTCCCTCTCTCAGCTTCAGGCCATTCCTGAACTTCAGGAAAAACTGGGATCAGGATGAGGTAACAGGGATAAGTTCTTTAACTCCACTAGATCTGCTCAACAGCTCAGAGCGTTACCCCTGGTGGGAGCTCCTCAGGCTTAGGGAGGATCTTGAGTGGGAGCCAAGTTTGATTTCTAGCACTCTCCTTCCTTCCCTGGTTCCCTGATGTTTGCTGTGATGATTTTAGAGCCTGTTAAGAACTCTCTCTCTCTCTCTCTCTCCTTGCCACAGCCCAAATGTGCCCACCAAGGAAAGGTTTCCCTGATCCCTGCAGGTCTCGGCTGGGGCTTTGCAGCTCCTTTAATTAGGGCTGGTGAGAGGCAGGATTAGAGGGGGTGGTTTTAGTCCCAAAGCCTTGGACCATTGCCTGTGGCACCTTGGTGTGCTCTGGGAAGTGAAAATGTGTTCTCTGGGTGAAGGACACGTGTTTAGATGTGTTCCTTGGGTGAAGGACACGTGTTTAGATGTGTTCCCTGGGTGAAGGACACGTGTTTAGACGTGTTCCCTGGGTGAAGAACACTTTCCTGGGTGAAGGGCACGTATTTAAATGTTTTTCTTGGATGATGGACACATGTTTGTGTCCCCTTGGAAGAAGGACACGTGTTGAATGTGTTCCTTGGGTGGACACGGGTTTGGATGAAGGACATGTTTTTGGATGTGTCCTCCTGGATAAGGGACACATTTGGTTGTGTCCTGGATAAGGGACAAATTTGGTGCATTGCCTTGGATAAGGGATGAGTTTGGCTGTGTCCCCTTGGATAAGGGATGAGTTGGGTGTGTCCCCTTGGATAAGGGATGAGTTGGGTGTGTCCCCTTGGATAAGGGATGAGTTTGGGTGTGTCCCCTTGGTAAGGGATGAGTTTGGGTGTGTCCCCTTGGATATGGGATGAGTTTGGGTGTGTCCCCTTGGATATGGGATGAGTTTGGCTGTGTCCCCTTGGATATGGGATGAGTTTGGCTGTGTCCCCTTGGATATGGGATGAGTTTGGGTGTGTCCCCTTGGGTAAGGGACGAGTTTGGGTGTGTCCCCTTGGATAAGGGACGAGTTTGGGTGTGTCCCCTTGGGTAAGGGATGAGTTTGGCTGTGTCCCCTTGGATATGGGATGAGTTTGGGTGTGTCCCCTTGGGTAAGGGACGAGTTTGGGTGTGTCCCCTTGGGTAAGGGATGAGTTTGGGTGCGTTACCGTGGATGATGATGCGGCCCTGGTGGGTGTCCCTCCCTTTGGCGTTTTCCGCCTCACACTCGTACGTCCCCTCATCCTCAAACCCGGCGTGCTGGATCTGCAGCAGGGGCTCGCTGCCGATCCACTTGGAGGACTGCGGCCCATCCAGCTTCCTCCACTTGATCCGGGGCACGGGGCTGCGGAGAATCCGAGTCGGTGAATCCGGGCTGAGCTCAGTCCCCGCGGAGCCACCCCGGTCCTGTCCCACTGGGCCTTGGCTTTGGCCAGCTCCTCCCTTTTCCCATCTCCCTCCATCTCTGGTCTTCCATTGGAGGGGTGGAAGTTCTGCCATTCCCTCCCCATCGTGATCCCCATCCCAATCCCGATCCCGATCCACGTGGAGCTGCACTCACTTCCCAAAGGCGAAGCACTCCAGGGTCACCACCTGCCCGGTCAGAGCGTAGGTGTCCGCAGGGAACCTGGCCTTGATGCTGGGTGGGAACTGCCTGGCATCTGCCACAGGGGAAAACACCGCTCAGGGGACCTGGGTGACACCAAAGTGCCACCCAGGGGGTCTCAAAGGGCAGAGGGACCCATGAGGTGACTTCCCAACCCCTTTGGGTGAGGGGACAGAGGTTTCATTTTCTTTTTCAGGCAGCTCTTGCTGAGGTCTCTAAAAATCTCTTTTATAACATCTCAGGGCTCCGCAATTCCCGAGAATTCTGGATTCCCCGGAGTCTGGAATGGTTTGGGTTGGAAGGTCCTTAAAGCCCATCCAGTCCCACCCATGCCATGGACAGGGACACTTCCCACTATCCCAGGTTGCTCCAGTCCGTGTCCATCCAGGCCTTCCTCCTGTTTAATTCCCTTTTCCCTCTACCAGAATTATCCTTTAAAAATAAAGGATAATTTATTTCCACTCCCACGGACGGAGTGGAAACAGAGAATCTTGGAGAGAGAGCTGCTTCCCTCCCATCCCAGCCCATCCATATTTTTGAAGCTCTTAAGAGAAGTTGGAGGGTGACTTGGGCACTGTCCCCAGACGCTTTGCGGGGGTTTGTTAATTCAGATTTTTCCCAAAAAATTGGCATTTTTGGGACAACCCAAAAGCACCGACCCTCTGCAGCCAGGCTGAGGCGGGAGAACTTGCTGAAGACGCTCTTGGTGATGAAGTCCATGTGGCTCGTGGCAAAGCAGGAGTAGTTGCCCAGGTCCGAGGCCTCTGTCTTGGCAATGTAAAGGTTGCCCGTGGTCTGGGAGATGAAACGTCTCCCGTCGGCCGGGATGAAATTGGGGAACTCATTCAGGAGCCACCGGTAGGATAAACCTGGGGGGAAAGGAAAGGAATGAACTGGACAGGTTTGTCCTCCCCAGTGGGATGGACCCAGTGGGATTCCTGGCTGGAATTGGTCTTTCCATGGGAGGAAAAGGGAATTGACTGCAGTGGTTGTTGTGTTCTCCCAGGTGGGATGGACCCAGTGGGATTCCCAGGCTGGAATTGGTCTTTCCATGGGAGGAAAAGGGAATTGACTGCAGTGGTTGTTGTGTCCTCCTGGGTGGGATGGACCCAGTGGGATTCCCGGCTGGAATTTTCCCTTGAGTGGACACACCAAGTCCCGCCTCTGCTCTGCTGCATTACAAACTCTGAATTAACCCCAAATTTCCTTCCATGGAATTCCCAGAAAATCTGGGAACCCCGTGCTCTGCTGTGTCCCCCTTACCTGGGTAGTGGGGCGGGGGGCTGCAGGTGAACATCACCCCCCAGCCCTCGGTGATCTTCACGGGGTCCCGCTCTTCCGCCGAGAATTCCTGCAAAACTGAACAGGCAGAGTGAAACCCGGACAGGAAAATTCATCTGGAGAAACCTCTGCGCTTTCTCTGCCCCTCCTCGGGTGGCTTTGTGCAGAGGGAGATCCAAAAATATCAGTGGCTTTCTCCATAAATCCCCAAACTCTCCAAATTCCTACGGAAGTGCCAGGAGATTTCTCCACGGGATGATGTTTTGGAGAGATTCTCTCCAGCCTTTTCCCAGGCAGGCTCCGTTTAAGCCCAGCCTAACTGGGGCTGGGTTTAATTTACCTGGCGGTGCCAAACTTACAGCCAAAGCGGAGCGAGGCCTCCCTGCTCACCACGGTGCCCCTGGAATTGGATGCCACGCACTGGTAGGAGCCGGAATCCTTGGCCTTCACGGGGTTGCTGATCACCAAATCCCCGGCCACCAGCCTGTAGCGGGAATCCGGCTCCAGCTTTAGCTCCGTGCCGTTCATCTTCCACCTGCCGGAAGAAACGGGGCAGGGACAGGGATGAATCCCCACGGCCACGCTCGTGGGGCTGGGCCTGGTGGATTTCCAGCTGGAGGTGGATTTGGATCTGAGCTGTGCCCTGGGATGGGGTGGAACATCTCAGAATTGTGGGATTGTTGAGGGTGGAAAATCCTCCTGGGATCATCAAGTCCCATCTCTGCCCGATCCCCACCCTGGGCACTCAGTGCCACCTCCAGGGATGGGCACTCCAAACCCCCCTGGGCAGCCCCTTCCAGCCCTTTCCATGAGGAAATTCCTGCTGATGTCCAACCGGAGCCTCCCCAGCCCAGCCTGAGGCCGTTCCCTCTCCTCCTGTCCCCGTTCCCTGGGAGAAGATCCCAAATCCCCCCCGGCTGTCCCCTCCTGGCAGGGAGTTGTGCAGAGCCAGAAATTCCCCCTCAGCCTCCTTTGCTCCAGGCTGAGCCCCTTCCCAGCTCCCTCAGGACTCTCCAAACCCTTCCCAGCTCCCTCAGGATTCTCCAAACCCTTCCCAGCTCCCTCAGCACTCTCCAAACCCTTCCCAGCTCCCTCAGCACTCTCCAAACCCTTCCCAGCTCCCTCAGCACTCTCCAAACCCATTCCCAGCTCCCTCAGGACTCTCCAAACCCATTCCCAGCTCCCTCAGGACTCTCCAAATCCTTCCCAGCTCCCTCAGGATTCTCCAAACCCTTCCCAGCTCCCTCAGGATTCTCCAAACCCTTCCCAGCTCCCTCAGGATTCTCCAAACCCTTCCCAGCTCCCTCAGGATTCTCCCAACCCTTCCCAGCTCCCTCAGCTCCTCACAGAACAAGGAATCTCATTCCCAAGTCAACAATTTCCTATATGTAGAAGCAGAGGGGAGAAAGCAGAATTCTGGATGTTTCCATCCCATTCCAGGTGCCGAGGGAGCCCTGAGCTCACCTGTAGGTGGCCGGAGGATTGGCCCGTGCTCGGCAGGCCAGGGTGACCTTTTCCTCTGCCGAGCCCTCAGGGAAGAGGGTGTGGGATGGCTGCTCCTCGAACACCGGCCCGTAGCTCCTCATGCCGCCCTGGGCTTGGCACCAAACTGCAGGAGAGGGGAAAATCTGCTCAGCTCTGCTTGGCTTTTCCTAAAAAATATTCCTCCTTTTCAGTTTGGTAGGGTGTCCCCAGCAGCGAGGAGGAGAGAAGGAGCAAGGTGAGAACGGCACCCCATCTGTCAGCACAGCCCGGGCCTGGCGGTGGGGACACACCCTGCCACTCCCACCCAGCATCCCGCAGCGTTCCCGCCCTTCAGAGGGACCAGCATCCCTGGGGACACGTGGAGCAAGGAGTTGGGACCTCCTGGAACACCACAGCTGGAGCTGGGAATGTCCCCTTGTCCCTGAGGTTCCTCCTCTGCCTGCACAGACTTTGCCTGGTTCGTTCCTCCGAAATCCTCTCCAGGGGGAGGGAGGAGAGGGAGAACTGGGATCTTCATGGCTCTGGACACACCTGGCAGGTGCCTCTGTCCCTGCAGCTCCACCGGCTCCTGACACCTCAAACCAGTGCAAACCAGTACACACCAGTACACACCATTCTGTTCCATGGCTGGGATGAGCCTGAAGCTGCTTTTGGGGTCTTCAGACTCGGAATTGTCTCTGGTTTTGAGAAAGGGGAGGAACAAGAGGGACAAAACCCCCACCTGCCTGATCCACCCCACGCCTGGGCCACCCTTTGGGGACAATGTGCCCCTGGCAAGTGCCAGCTGCTTTCCTGTCTCAGAATTCCAAATTCCAGCAGATCCCCTCCCACAGAGGGCAATCCCAGAACCCCAGACTGGTTTGGGTGGGAAAAACCTTCCAGCTCATCCCATTCCACCCGTGCCTGGGCTGGGACAGCTCCCACAGCCCAGGGTGCTCCCTGGAAGGGACACTGCCAGCCAGAGCCAGGCAGAACCCGCCTGGAAATCTCTTTCTTGCAGGAACAGCCGGTGGGATAATTGCCAGCACGTCTGTCCTCGCTGTCCCTGTCCCCCTGGAGACGCCTGGCCCTTATCAGGGAAGGAGCCACCAGCACTGATAAGCTCCGAGCTCCTTCCCGACTCCGGGATCCTTCCCCGCTCTGTAATTGAATTAATGAGCGTCCCCAACCCGCTGTGCCAAGGCCAATCTGTCTCCTTCCCCCCCTGCTCCTCAGTGAAGCGATTCCCGGGAGCGGGATGTTTGATGGAAGAGTCACTTCCAGCCGGGAACAGGCTGGGATCAGCGGGAGCAGCCCTTGACCCGCAGCTCCCGGGGCTCGCCTGGCGTTCCGGCTGCTCCGGGAGGAGGCTGGGAAGGGAAGGGATGGGAAGGGATGGGAGAGGGGCTCTGCTAATTGGCTCCAGGCTGGGAGCAGCTGCTCCCCGTGTCCCTGCTCCAGGCAATTATCCCGGCTCTGCAAGGATGTGCTCGTGGGATGGTCCCTGGAGCTGCACGGGGAGAGGCGCTGAGCTGGAGTTTGGGAATTAAGGAAAATCAGTGGGTGGAGCTGTTTCCCCTCTCCATCAAATGGTTCTGTTCCTAAAGGAAAGCTGGAAATCCTCTCCCCTTTGGATGTGCTCACGGGATGGTCTGCAGAGCCACACAGGGAGAGGCTCTGAGCTGAGGTTTTTTGGAATTAAGGAAAAGCAGCGGTTTGGGGTTGTTTCCTCTCTCCATCTAGGGTGGTTCTGTTCCTAAAGGAAAGCTGGAAATCCTCTCCCCTTTGGAATTGCTATGGGGATGGTCCCCGGAGCCAACCAGGGAGATGCCCCGAGCTGGGATTCTTTGGAATTGAGGAAAAGCAGCCGGTTTGGGGCTGTTTCCCCTCTCCATCAAATTGATTCTGTTCCTAAAGGAAAGCTGGAAATCCTGTCCCCTTTGGAAGTGCTCAGGGAATGGTCCCCAGAGCCAACCAGGGAGATGCACTGAGCTGGGATTCTTTGGAATTAAGGAAAAGCAGCGGGTTTGGGGCTGTTTCCCCTCTCCATCTAGGATGGTTCCATTCCTAAAGGAAAGCTGGAAATCCTCTCCCCTTTGGAAGTGCTCATGGGATGGTCCCCAGAGCCAATCAGGGAGATGCACCAAGTTGGGATTCTTTGGAATTGAGGAAAAGCAGCCGGTTTGGGGCTGTTTCCCCTCTCCATCTAGGATGGATCCATTCCTAAAGAAAAGCTGGAAATCCTCTCCCGTTTGGGTCAGTGCTGAGGGAGTCCCAGCTGGAATAAACTCTGCTGGCTGAGGGGGAAACAGTGATGAGTTAATGGGGAATTAATGAGAAAGAATTAATTGGGTGCTGATAGATGAGTTAATTGTGCTCTGATAGATGGCGGGATCCAGGCTGAGCAGCTTTAATTTTGAGATTAATTGGGGAGCATAAGGTAAATAATTTCTATTTATTTAACAAATAAAATATCTATTGGTACCACTCCCATCCCTGCCCCTTTCCCGTGGGATTTTTTATTCCAATCAAGGCAAATCAGGCTCATCCTCCCTCCTGATCCCACCTGGAGCCTGTGTCCCCTCTCTCTCCTCTGCTGTCCCTTTGTCCCTGCCAAGGTCATGGCTGCCAGTGCCAGGCATCGATTTTCCCACTTGGAATCGATGCCAGGGGTTCAGGTGAATTTTAATCCACAATTCCAAGGTGCCGGAGGGGTGAAACGCTTGGATTTCACTCATTAAACAAATCAGGGGTTGATTAAGGCGGTAATTAAACAGTTGTGAGGTGGGGATAAGGTTAAAAATAAGAACTGATAAATCCCAGAAGTTCTGAGATTGATCCAGGCCATTCTGCCACCCCAAAATTCCCAATTTTTTATGTTGCCAATGCAGGATCTGTCCTGGAGCTCTGACATTTGCAAAACAGGGAGAAGACAGACACAAAATTAAGGTTTTTTAAGCCAAATTTCAAAGGAGAGGAACAACCCACTGGGAATTTTCCGTGTTCCATCCAGCTGGGAGAGCTGGAACAAGGGGAAAAACCCCACCATGCCTCTGGAATAACCTTCAGGATCAGGGAAAATGATAATGAACACCGGAATCATGAGGAACAGGTGAAAGCAGAACGCCTGAAAATGAAGATTTGGAGGAGCAGCTGCAGGGAGGTGACTCCAAAGTCTCCCTTTTGGGATGGTTTTTAGGATATTTTTAGGAATTTGCTGAGGGCCAGGCCTGGAAAGCCCAGGTGTGCAGGAGGCTGCACTTTGTGCTGAGCTGGGAAACGATGAATTTCCTCACTGGAACATTTTCCAAGCTGGATTCCTTTTTCTGAGGACATCCAGAGCACAGCCCTGGAGCTCCTGGATCACAGAGGGGAGCTGGGCCATAAATTGGTTTTACAGGAGTTTTATGCCCAGAATCCAACTGGATTTGGGTTTTTTTTCCCTCTCTCAGAGGAACCGAGGTTTTATTCTGGTTGTTTTTAACAAAAGGGTCAGGGCTTGGATTCCCAGATTTTCCAGAGCTTTTCCCAGCTGAACAAAGGCCGGGGAAACTTTGGGATTTTAGAGTGGTCTCCGTGCACTTCAGAAGCTTTAAATATTTAAATCTCCCTCCAGACCTGGAGGTTTTGGCTCCTTTCTCACTCCATAACATTTCCCTGAGCTTCACCCATCGCTTCCATCCTTTTGTCCCCATCCCTCCTCGCATTCCCAGGATTTCTCCCTGTCCCACCTGCCCTCGGATCTCCGTGGCACCGCCAGCCAAAGCTCAGTGAAAATCACCCTCCCAGCCTTCCCAGGGTGCGATTTTTGGGGGGTTTGCCTGAACTCAGGTGGGTGGTGGGAGACCCCAAGTCCGGCCGATTTCCAAGCGGGATAATTGCCTCTGGATCCAGGGCAGCTCCCCCTGCCTGGGCCTCCTCAGGGATGCAGAGAACATTAAAAGGTAATTAGATATTTATGAGGATGGGCCAGCAGGCTCTGCCCGGGGTGATGGATTGGCTGGAGGACATTAGGCAGGCTCAGCTGGAGAGGAAATGTCTCCCTGCGGAAAAGGGACCTGCAGGGAGCAGCCTGAGCCTCCCCGAGAGCCAGGGATGGGGCCTGAGGTCTGGAAATGGTCCCCAAAATCCAGAAATGGTCCCTGAGATCCAGGGATGGACCCTGAGGTCTGGAAATGGTTCCCAAAATCCAGAAATCATCCCCAAAATCCAGAAATCATCCCCAAAATCCAGAAATGGTCTCTGAGATCCAGGGATGGGGCCTGAGGTCTGGAAATGGTCCCCAAAATCCAGAAATCATCCCCAAAATCCAGAAATGGTCCCTGAGATCCAGGGATGGACCCTGAGGTCTGGAAATGGTTCCCAAAATCCAGAAATGGTCTCTGAGATCCAGAGATGGGCCCTGAAGTCTGGAAATGGCCCCCAAAATCCAGAAAGGGTCCTTGGGATCCAGGGATGGTCCCTGAGGTCTGAAAAAGATCTCCAAAATCCAGAAATCATCCCAAAAATCCAGAAATGGTCCTTGAGATCTAGGGATGATCCCTGAGGTCTGGAAATGGTTCCCAAAATTCAGAAATCATCCCCAAAATCCAGCAATGGTCCTTGAGATCCAGGGATGGTCTCTGAGGTCCAGAAAAGATCCCCCAAATCCAGAAATCATCCCCAAAATCCAGAAATGGTCCTTGAGATCCAGGGATGGTCTCTGAGGTCCAGAAAAGATCCCCCAAATCCAGAAATCATCCCCAAAATCCAGAAATGGTCCCATAGATCCAGACCTTCTCCCTGAGATCCAGGGATGGGCCCTGAGGTCTGGAAAGGACCCCAAAATCCAGAAATGGTCCCTGACATCCAAAAATATCCCTGAGATCTGGAATTTCTCCCTGAAGTCTGGAAACGGTCCCAATGATCCCGAATTTCTCCCTGAGACCCAGAAATTCTCCCTGAGATTCAGAAATGGTCCTTGAGGTCTGGAAATCACCCCTGAAACCCAGAAACGTCCCTGAGCTCTGGAATTTCTCCCTGAGATCCAGAAATGCTCCCTCAGGAGCAGGGGGACCTTTCAGGGTACAGCCAGCAAGGAATCCCTGGAAAAAGTAGGATGGGGAGTGGAATGAATCCCACTTGGCAGGAGGAAATTCCTCCTGCTCCTCCCTAAATCTGGGATTGGAAAAGGGGAATCCTGTCAAACACTCCTGGCTCAGAGGGACATCGGGAATAGCCCAGACACGGAACAGCCCATCCCAAACCAGGCGGGGATTTGGGATCGGGCGGGAGGTTCCCGGTGAATCCCGGGGGATGTCCCCCCTCCGCCAGCCCTTCCCGCGGGAATCTCTTACCCAGGAAGGCGCCGACGGCCAGGGAGGTGTGGATGAACCCAGCGGTGCCTCCCATCCTGCGCCGGGTCCTGCGGAGCCTCTACGGGCACGAGGGGACGGCGGCCCTGGGGGGGGGGACACACAGAGGGGTCAGCTTCCAACCCCAGATATTCCATGGGACTGTGATTCCAGAGTCAGCAGGGCCCTTCCAGCCCCAGATATTCCATGGGACTGTGATTCCAGAGTCAGCAGGGCCCTTCCAGCCCCAGATATTCCATGGGACTGTGAGTCCAGGGTCAGCAGGGCCCTTCCAGCCCCAGATGTTCCATGGGGTTCTGATTCCAGAGTCTGGAGTCAGCAGGGCCCTTCCAGCCCCAGATGTTCCATGGGGTTCTGATTCCAGAGTCTGGAGTCAGCAGGGCCCTTCCAACCCCAGATATTCCCTGGTTCTGTGATTCCAGAGTCTCTGGGATCAGCAGGGCCTTTCCAACCCCAGATATTCCATGGGACTGTGATTCCAGAATCTGGGATCAGCAGGGCCCTTCCAGCCCCAGATATTCCATGGGACTGTGATTCCAGAGTCAGCAGGGCCCTTCCAGCCCCAGATATTCCATGGGACTGTGATTCCAGAGTCTGGGATCAGTGGGGCCCTTCCAGCCCCAGATATTCCATGGGACTGTGAGTCCAGAGTCAGCTGGGCTTTTCCAGCCCCAGATATTCCATGGAACTGCAGTTCCAGAGGCTCCAGGGTCCAGCTGTGCCTCCCTGCTGGCCACCAGCCCAAGTGAGACTCACTCCAGGGCAGAATTCCAGCGGTGCCCGGAGGAGCAGGAGCTGCTGAAGGAGCTCTTTTTGTCCCCATGGGAGGGGACAATCAGAGAGCAGAATTGTTGTCCCTCCTCCTTTGCTATTTCCCATTCTTCCCCCCTCCTCCATAAACTCTCCTTTCCAAACGTTTCTGGTGGGAAACACCCAGGCAGAAGCACACGGGGCATCGGTGGGGAGTGAGGAAGGAGGAATAATTTGGGTTTTTGTGAAAATAATGAAGATATTGGGAAGGAATTCTTGGCTGGTGAGGGTTGGGATGGCCTGGAACAGGATTCTCCATCCCTGGAAGTGTCCCAGGCCAGGCTGGACGGGGCTTGGAACAGCCTGGGACAGTGGAAGGTGTCCCTGCTCATGGCAGGGGTGACACTTTAAGGTCCCTCCCAATCCAAATCACTCCAGGATTTGGGAATTCTGTGACAAAGGAATCTTCAATTGAAACTCTTTAACTGCCAGGGCATCTCCTGATGGCCTTCCCAGCCTCTTCCACAGCCTCCTGTGATCCCAAAAGATCCCCAAAAATCAACCCCCAGCCAAACCCTGCGCTCTCTGTGCAGCCCCGAGCCCTCTGTGGGAGCAGCCCCACCCCCGGCACCGCTTCCCCCGGAACTCCAGCTGGAATTTCGGGCTGGTTTCTCCCTCTTTGTTAACAAACCCTCTGGAAAGGGCTCACGGAGCTCTCCCCCAGCCCGGCAGGGCCTCATTTCCCGCTGCCCTGCCCAGAACGCCCCGGCGAGGAGCTGAAGATGCTGCCAAGAGCTCCCGGGCCGCTCCTGCTGCTCATCCCCCTGCTCCAGCTGGTGCTGCTTCCACTCCTGTCCCTGCCCATCTGTCCGCCCCGAGCCCTCGGAGCAGGGATTAGCCCATCCCCTGGGATGTTCCCCCCTTTCCAACCCCCCCTCATTAGCAGCAGCACCTGAGCAAACAGCGGAGCCCAGCTCGGCAGAAACCAGCCGGGCTCTTTGTGTCCTCGCCCGGAGAGAAGGGTTTGCTGCCAGCGTCCCAAAATCCATCCCAAAATCCATCCCAAAATCCGTCCCAAAATCCATCCCAAAATCTGTCCCTAAATCCGTCCCAAAATCTGTCCCTAAATCCGTCCCAAAATCCTGGGGGTTTGTCTTGTCCGGGTTCGAGGGCTGGATGTCAGTGTCCCTCTGTCCCCAGCCCCGAGAGCAGGGCAGGGGACACGGGGAGGGGACAGGGAGGGGACAGAGGGGGCAGAGGGGACAGAGGGGACAGGCAGAAGAGGACAGAGAGGGGACAGAGGGGGGACAGAGGGGACAGGCAGGAGGGGACAGAGGGGGAAGAGTGGGGACTGACAGAAGGGGACAGAAAGAGGACAGAGGGGACTGATTGGAGGGGACAGAGAGGGACAGAGGGGACAGGCAGGAGGGGACAAATGGGACTGACAGGAGGGGACAGAGAGGGACAGAAATGAAACAGAGGACAGAGAGGGACAGAGGGGAGGGGACAGAGGGGGAAGAGTGGGGACTGACAGGAGGGGACAGAAGGGGGACAGAGGGAGGACAGAGAGGGACAGAGAGGGGACAGAGGGGTCTGGCAGGGGAGGACAGAGAGGGGACAGAGGGGACTGATAGGAGGGGACAGAGAGGGGACAGAGGAAGGACAGAGGGAACAGGCAGCAGAGGACAGAGAGGGGACAGCCGCCCTCAGCCCTGCTGGGATTTTGTTCCCTGACAGGCCCCAAAATAAAGCTGGGGCTCCTTCACCCCGCCTGGCCGGGGAGGGAGGAGCCGCTGCCGGCAGCTCCAGGCGGGAGAGGCAGGAGCTGCGACAGGGACAGGGAATTTGGGGACGGAGCACAGCGGGGCGGGAGACGCTCCCACGCAGAAGCCGCTGGTTCCAGCAGCCCTGGAGCGGCTCGGTCACATGGAGTCACTTGATGTCACCGAGAATCCTGCCCCAAACAGCGTCCCGAGCCCACGGCCCTGCAGCCAACACTGTCCCTTTGTTCCCCCGGCCTGTCCCTCCGCCCTGGGGACAAGGGGCAGCTTTGAGCGCGCTGCGGGGTTGCAGGAGATGCCAGCCCTGCGCTAATTAATGAGTTGACTTTCCCAAATCTCCGCAGTTCCCTTGCTCGGGGCTTTGCGAGAGGCGGGAGCTGCTCCTGCACCAGCGGCTGCAAATTAAACTCGGGGAGTTTTTGCTCTGGCGTTTCCAGCCCCGTTTTCCCAGCCTGAATCCTCTGCTGAGCCCCGGGAGCTGCCTGGGAGGGCTCCAGCTGCAGCTCTGCTCTCTTTGTTCCCTCTCCCCCTCACACTTTGAAAACAAACAGGAAAGAGATGGGGAAAGCTGGATTTTGTTATTTCCGTGGAATCCTGGACTGGTTTGGGTGGGAAGGGACCTTAAATCCCATCCCAGCCCATGCCATGGGCAAGGACATCTTCCACTATCCCAGGTGGCTCCAACCTGGCCTTGGACATTTCCAGGGATGGAGCAGCCACAGCTTCTCTGGGAATTCCATCCCAGCCAGGAATTCCTCCCAATATCCCATCTAAACCCCTTCCCTGGCAGCTGAGTTCCCTTCCACAAGGAGGAGGCAGCGGGAGGAGGTCGGGGTTGGGCCTGTCCTCCCTCCTGGTGTTGAGGGCTCCTTGGGGCAGCTCTGAAATCCAGGGAATTTCTCTGACATTCCCTGGATTTATCCAGCTCCTAGCTCCTGATCCTGGATCCAAACCCCAGCTCCTGATCCTGGATCCAACCCTGAGCTGTGGATCCTGGATCTGACCCCCAGCTCCTGATCCTGGATCCAACCCTGAGCTCTGGATCCTGGATCTGACCCCCAGCTCCTGATCCTGGATCTGACCCTCAGTTCCTGACCCTGGTTCCCACCCCCAGCTCCTCCAAAGCTCTGGAACATTCTGCACTGGACACTGAGCCCTGCTCTCATCCCTAATTAGGGAAGGGCACAGGGAGCAGTTTGTCCCCTGTTCCCGGGGTATTTTGACAGCCACCCGAGAGCCTGACGGTGTCCTGAGAGGGGATCTGTCACCGCCGCTAATGGAGGCTGTCACCGATACCTCCGGGAGCCGAGAGCTCCACAGGATCCCTTCCCTCTGGGAGCAGGGAGCTCCACAGGATCCCTTCCCTCTGGGAGCAGAGAGCTCCACAGGATCCCTTCCCTCTGGGAGCAGAGAGCTCCACAGGATCCCTTCCCTCTGGAGCCAGGAGCAATCCGTGAGCGGGGAGTCAGAGTCAGGGAGCTCGGGGAGATTTGGAGAGGGGCTGGGAGGGGAGGAACAGCCTGGAACAGCACCCCCAGCTCCGACTGCGGAGCTGCATCCTCTGGAGGACGATTCCAGCGGGGATTTTGGGAAGGTCAGGGGTGGATTTTGGCAGGAGATGCCGCATCCAGCGCTATCCATTACCGGGATAAAGCCGTGTAATTCCATCTCCTGCACTCAGCCACCAGAGGAGCATTTGGGATTAAGTGGGGCAGCTCCTTCTGCCGCAGCATTCCCCAGGGAGGGATCGCTCCGGCCAGAATTCCTCCTGTGCCTCTTTTATTGGGGATGGTGGCTAAAGCTGGGAAGGGCAGGCGTGTGATGTTCCCTGGGTTCTGTCTCTCAGAACCTTCCCAAGGTTGGGGACATCGTGTCCGTCCCGGCACAGCGTGGCTGGGGAGGGACAAACGCGTTCATTGTCACGGGTGTGTCCTCCTGGAAATCAGGGATGGATCGAGAGGAAAACTCCGGATTCAGCCCTTCCCAGAGCTCTGTCGGTGGCTCCAGGTCCTGCAGGGATTCTGGGCCACTCCAAACCCATCCTGAGCAAGGGAGGCTCCAAAGGAGGACGGGAAGAGGGGCTTGGGGTGGAATTCTGTCACCCCAAACAGACCCTGAGCCTGGGAGCGCCTTTCCCGAAGAATTGGTCACAGCTCCTCGCTGTCCCCGGGGCTCAGGGGAGTTTCCTTTTGATCCAAACTCTCCCTTTGTGCGGGAGACAAAGCCGGGAGGTGCCTTTGGTCCGGACGTGGAAAGGGAGTGGGCGGGGTGGGCTTGGGGGGAAAATCGAATTGTGGGGGGAAAAAAAAAGGCATTTTATTATGAGTGGGACTTTTCTGCTCTGGGCAGAGTGAATTTTACATCTGAGCTTTGCAGTGAGTCAGTTTCCCTTTTAAAATTATTATTATTATTATTATTATTATTATTATTATTATTATTATTATTATTATTATTATTATTATATTTTAATATTTTAATTCTCTTTTTCCTCCCCAAACAAACCCGCTCCCATCTCTCTCCTCAGTGCCTTCCAGGTGGAAATGGAATTCCAAAATTCCCAGGGGTTTGGAGCTGGAGCTCCTGGGGGTTCCAGGCCTGGGCCACCTCCGGTGGGACCTGGGGACCTCGGGGTGGCTCAGCCTTGAGCCAAAGCCTTGGGACAGGTGACAAAGCCAAGGGGACCAACGGGAAGAGCCGGGAGACTTTTCCATGGATCTCCAGCCCCCAGGGATGGGGGAATTTCGGCTCGGGAAGGGAATTCCCCCCAGGCTGGGCACGGGCCTGGTGTTAAGCTCTAAACTCGCCCTCCAGACTCGAGTCCCAACGCAAAGCTCGGCCCAGAGCAGTCGGATTGAGAAGTCTGGAAATCCACCCAGGGGCGATTCCAGCGGGAATTCGGCCCCAAATCCTGGTTAGTGCCTGTTAAAGTCACAGATATTCCCACAGGCACATTCCCCTGCTGCCAGCCCCTCTCGAGAAATGTTCCCTTTTCCCGGGAATTGTTCCGTTTTCCCGGGAATTTTCCCCTTTTCCCGGGAATTTTACTCTTTTCTCAGGAAATCCCGGCTGCTCCTGCCCGGGAAGAGGCGCTGGGCCGGGTGGGATTTCAGGCAGCGAGAACGGAGCTGAGCCCCCCTCCCCAAAATAACCCCCCCATTCCCGCTTCCCACCGCCCTCTCCAGGCCTGGATCAGCTCCGTGAAGCTCAGCCTAAAGCCGGGACTATCCCGGGCTCCGCCCGCGCTGCCGGTGGCGTCAGAGCGGCGGCGCTTTGCTGTGCTCAGGTATAAACAGCGCCCACCTGCTCCAGCTCTTCCCCGCCGCTGGAAGCGCTCCTGGGAGCCGGGAAAGACGAGCGGGGAGCTCGGGAAACCTCCAGGAGAAGGGCTTGGATAGGGGAGCCCTGATCCAACAGCAAGCGCCTTCCGAAGGTTTTGGGGTTTGGGGATCCCTGCGTGGCTCCCGGAGCTTCCCAAGCTTCCCGGAGCTCCTCAGCCCTCCCAGTGCACCGCTGGGTGTTTGTACTGGTCAAACTGGGGAGGGGCAGCAGAGCCGAGGGGGCGCTGGGGTTAAAATCGGCCCACGGGGGAAGGTGCAGCTGCTCCCGGCGGTGCTGCCGGGTTGGTTTTGGTCCTTGGGATGCTCCAGACTCGTGTCCAACCTTCTCTCCTGCCCTTTCCTGTGGGGTTCGGGCTCCAAACATTCCCAGCCTCGTCAGGGATCGGCACCAGGCAGATTTTCCTGGTCCTTCCCGGTTTTTATGGCTCTTCAGTAGATAAAAAATGAATAAATGTCCTAATTTAGGGTCAGGGGTGCTGGGCAGGGCTGGGGTTGGGATTCACAGCCGGCTCCCTCTGGGAATGTCCCTTGTGCTCCCTGGGATCATCCCAGTGGGATCCTGGGTTTTACAACTGGACCGGGGGTGTTTTTCATGGAAAATGAAAGATTTTTGGGTTCAGGGAAAGGGATTTTGTGCAGCTGGAGAGCTGCGCTGAGCAAACCCGTGGGAGACGGGGAAATCCTCATCCCATCTTCCCTGAAAACCCCATCCCGAGTTCCTTGAAACCCATCCCAAATTCCCTGAGACCCCACCCCGATCTCCGTGGGACCCCATCCCAAATTCCCTGGGACCCCATCCCAAATTCCCTGGGATCCCATCCCAAACTCCCTGGGACCTCACCCCGATCTCCGTGCGGGCTCCGGGAGCCAGCTCCGATCCCGGGAATGCCGCTGAGCCGGGAGCGGCTCCCGGAGCTGCCGGGAGACCCCCGGAGGTGCCAGAGGCTCCAGGTGACCCTGCGGGCTCGCGCCGTGCCCAGCGCTGCCACCCTCCCCCTCTGGGGATGGTGGCACTGCCAGGGACAGGGACACAGTGCCACGGCGAGAGAAACCCCGGCAGGGCTCAGCCTCTCAAATATTTCATGGATAATTCGGATTTTGGGAATTTCCAGTGCGCCTGTAACGGCTTTCACGCGGGCTCAGCTCCACGTGGATTCCCATTTTCCCATGGGGTGACAATTCCACGCGCTGTGGGAAATCCCAAAGGCACGGTTTGGGTTTTCTGCCCTTTATGGTTTATTTGTGGTAAATCCGCACAGAAAATCCTAAGCCAGACCGACAAATCCTCGGCGAATATTCCAAAGGGATAAAAGTGGCCGCTCAGTTTTGTGGGAATTAATCAGGGGATGGAGAGGAGCTTTGGGAACCCTTTGTCTCGCTCTACCTGAGCCCAAGTGCAGCTGGGCTCACAGGATCCCCCCCTCTCCCGTTTTCCTGGAGTTTTTGGGAATTCTGAGCCACCCCTTGGAAAGCTCAGTTATTTCTGGAAAGTTTGGGACCCGCTGCTGAGCAGAGGAAGAGGTTTTTGGGGTTGTGTGGCTGTGCTGAATCCCAAACACCCAGCCTGGAGAGGTTCATCCTAAATCTCCTGCGCGACCTCGTGCTCCAGCTTTGCACCCTCAGAATTCCTCCTGGATCTGCCTGCCAGGAGCAGGGCCGAGCTCGGGCTCTGGGAAAGCCTCGGGATTTCTCGCAGCTCCGGGATGCAGAGGCTGCTGCCTCCCATCCTCACAGCAACCGGTGTTTCCCGGGAGAGAAGCGATCCCCCGGGAATCTGCCCCGGTCCGGCCGCGGGGATAACGCTGGGGGCTGGAGGGGGTCGGGGCCCACCCGGGGGAGTTTTGGGGTCAGCGTGGGTGGGGTGAGGAGGGAGCTGGGGGTGTTTGGAGACACGAGAAGGAGCCCCAGGATGATCCCCCCAGCTTTCATCCCTCTGGCAATGGGAACAGAGGGGTGCCCTGGTTGTGGGGTGCCCCCCATGCCCATGGGGGAAGGGATCAGCGGCTTGGCACACCCCGAGTGTCCCTGGCACAGCCCCAGACACACAAATCCCCACCAGGAGCACCCCCAAATCCCACCCTCCCCTGGGATCTGCCCTCAGGAAGGTGAACTGGGACACCACGGCGTCCCCGCTGCTCCCTCCCTGGAGAGGAGACTCTGCCCAGGGCTCTGCCAGCTCCTTCTGGGGGTGCTGAAGTAGTTTTGGGCAGCAGAACCCCCTGCGGACCCCCCCAGCACGTTGGAGATGCCCAACCTCCCCCCAGCGCTCTCCCGAAGTGCCTCGGGCCGGAACGCGCCGGGAAAAACCTCGCGACAACCGCTGAGAACCGAAATATTCCCCGATTTTTTTTAGAGACATTTCTGCTGACAGCCGCTCTGACCTCGGCCGCGCAGCGTTGCCACAAGTGCCACCGCCTCCTGCCAACTCCACCCCCGGCTCCTCTCCGGAATGCCCAAACCACCCTGGGCTCCTGTCCCCGTCCCTGCGGAGCCCAGCGGGACCCCGCGGCGT
Source organism: Serinus canaria (assembly GCF_022539315.1). Lineage (NCBI taxonomy): Eukaryota > Metazoa > Chordata > Aves > Passeriformes > Fringillidae > Serinus > Serinus canaria. The sequence goes on from NC_066339.1 coordinate 3,781,409, forward strand.
CCCCCCGGCCGGAGCCGGGGCGGGATGCTCCGATCCCCCCGCAGCTCCCTCCATCCCTCCGGGATGCAGCAGAGCGGCACCAAGCGCTTACCTGCGGCGGGAGGGCTGCGTGGGCATCAGCCGGGGGCCCGCGGGGCCTGGAGGCTGCCGGGGGCTGGGCTGCGAGGCAGCGCTCGCCTGGTGGCTGGCCGAGGGTGGATGTGTGTGCCCAAAGCCACTGCAGCATCTCTGCATTAGGATGTGCTCCTCCCTCTCCTCCCTCCTTGCGTGCGCGCTCCCTCGCTCGCTGCCAACCACCACGCCGCTCCCTGGAGACGGGGAATTGTTGGGGTTTTAATTTATTTATTTTTTTTTCTCCTCCCCCCCCCCCCTCCTCCTCCTCCTCCTCCCTGCTTTTACCTCGCTTGCCACAGCGCAAGGAGCAGGCGGGCAGGCAGAGCGGCTCGGGCATCATCATCATCATCATCGTCGTGGTGGTGATACATAATTCATCTCGCAGCCTCTCCCGCCTGCTGCGCCCACCGGCAGAGCCCCCTCGGGGCCGGAGCAGGTGTGGGGCCGGCGGGTTTGGGGGGATCGGAGCCCCTCGCTGTGGGGTGGGAGCAGCCCCAGGGCCCCCCATCCCTGAGTGGGTCCGGGTGTGTGCACCCCCCGTGCCTAAAAATATCCCTGATTACACAATCGATCCACAATGATACAATCCACCCGTGGGTCTCCGTGGGTTTCCTTGTCTGCAGACAGCCCTGGATGGGATTCGGGCCGAGGAAATCGCTGCACGGCCGAATTTTGGGATGCTCCGGCTGGCGTGGAGAGTCCCAAAATTCCCCGACCCTCCGCCAGGCGAGGACGGGGATTCCTCACAGTGACGGAGCGGGGGTGACAGCGTGGTCACCTTCGGGTCACCCTGGGGTTTTTGGGTGTTGCCGAGCCCCCTTTGGTCGTGGCTGTGCCCGAGGGGCTCAGGTTTGCCCCGGGGGCTCCCCCAGCGCCTTTCCCGGGACGATCCGCAGCTCCCGGCTGTTCTCGGGAGCTCCGTGCCGGTGGAGCGACGCGAGGGGAGGTGACAAGGACACCCCGGGACCCCCCGGGTGTCCAAGTGTGAAGGGTGCCCGTGCTGGGGGGGCTTCAGGTTGTGGGAACAGAGGGTTTGGGATGTGCCAGGGACCCTCCGGCCCCTCCCAGCTCCAGCCCAGAGCTGTTGATGATGTCGGGAGATCAGCGGGCGCCGGGGCCGGCCGCAGGTTAATGGGCTGCAATTAGAGAAGAGTAATTAAGGCATTAGTGTCTCTATTGATTGGCAAAGCTCCCGCGGGCCCGGGCTGTGCGCGGGCAGGAGGGGGCCTGAGGGTCGCGCGTCGCTTCCCCTCGCCCAGTTTGTCCCAGTTTGTCCCAGTTTGGGTTCCCCGCTGCCAGTTTGAGAAAGGAAGGATGGAAGGAGATCCAGGGGAGGAGATGAGCCCTGTCCCAGAGCAGGGAGGGGGACCTGTCCTTTGTCCCCTCCCCTCTGTGCCAGGGTCACTCTGCAGGTGACAAGGACAGCGGTGTCCCCTCGGGTGCCAACGCACCGGGACAGCAGCGACGGGGAGGCCGCTCTGAGGAATCCCTTGGATATTCCCAGCTCCAACAGGGAAAACTCAGCCATGGGAAGGGGCAACAGGCTGGAGCTGCCTCCCGGAGGAGGAGGAGGAGGAGGAGGAAGGAACCCGGCATCGGCCCGGTCCTGCACCCCCAGAGGTTGGGGACGATGCGGGTGTCACCGCCGGGCCATCAAAGTGCCACCGAGCGCGTCTGGCCCGGGTCGATGCTGAGATCAGCACGGTCCCGCCTCCGCTCCGGGAGGGATAAAATCCCTACGGGAATGCTGGAAGAAACCCACGAGAGCCTCAGACCTCGGGCTTGATGCTTCCAGCGGCTGCGGGCAGCGGGAATGGGGAATTGGGGGATTGGAGGAATCTCGGATGGAATTTCTGCACCGGGAGCCACTCGCAATTCCACAATTCCACAATTCCACAATTCCACAATTCCACAATTCCATCCTTCCTTGGGGCACGGCTGGCCTCCATCGTGCTGGGAATGTCTCCATCGGGCAGAAAGTGCTTTCCCCCCTTTCTGCTGTTCCTGGAAATGCTGGGAAGGGGCGGGAGAAGCCCCCGCTGCAGCAGGAAGCACTCAGCCCTTCATCCTCTTAGCCGGGCCCGCCGCAATTACATCTCAATTAACCAAATTACTGCGCCGCTCCCCCTCCTTCCAGCCCCTTCTCCGCCCCGGGGAGCCGCTGCCAGGAGCGCTCTGGAGCCTCGGGCGGGAAGGGCTGGGAGAGAGGGATGGATCCCGGAGGGAGCCGCGCTTGGCTGCCGGGAATGGGGGGCTGGGGTCAATCCCACATTTTCTGAGCTGTGGGAGCTTCTCCCCCTCTGCTTCCCCAGGGTTTGGGGGCTGGAAATGGGGCTGGAGAGGATCCAGGGCTGGCCCTGAGAGCCCTCCCTTCCTGGCCAGGGAGGGAATTTATGGCTCTGGTTCTGGATGGGATCCAGAGCTAATCCAGCTGATCCAGTGTCCCCCTTTCCTGTTAAGCTAGGAATTTTGGGAATGCTGAGGACTGGCACAATCCAGGCTCTGGTTCTGGATTGGATCCAGGGCTGATCCAGCTGATCCAGCATCCTCCTTTTCTGTTTAGGCTGGGAATTTTGGGAATGCTGAGGACAGGCACAATCCAGGCTCTGGTTCTGGATTGGATCCAGGACTGATCCAGCTGATCCAGTGTCCCTCTTTCCTGTTAAGCTGGGAATTTTGGGAATGCTGAGCACTGGCACAATCTAAGCTCTGGTTCTGGATTGGATCCAGCATCCTCCTTTCCTGTTTAGGTGGGAATTTTGGGAATGATGAGGACTGGCACAATCCAGGTTCTTGTGCTGAACAGGACCCAGAGCTGATCCAGTATCCTCCTTTCCTGGTCAGTTTGGGAATTTTGGGAATGCCAAGGATCAGGCTGTGCTGTTTTTCCCTCTTGGAATTCAACAGGAATGACTCTCGTGCTCATCGTGAGTTTTGAACCATGTTTTATTATATGTTTAGTGTTTTCTCTATACAAAAAAATCCAGTCTTTTCTTTTTTTATAGTGATTCAAAAAAAAAAAAAAAAAGAAAAGAGAAAAAAAAAGAAATCTGAGTAGTCTGGCCTTCTCTCATCTCTCATGCAGTTGGTTTAGAAGTCCTTAAATTAAACCCTTTTTTTTTCCCCTTCTAGTCCATAAATCTCACCAGAAACTGAATTTTTACAGCCTCAGCTTTACATTTCTCACTGGAACAGGTGGGGTTAACGCAAAGGTGGTGGTTTTTTTCCTTCTTCTTTGTTTTTCTTTTACTTTTTTTGCTTTAAAAAAAAGGCAAATGAACACACAGGATACTTGAGACCAGGTTGGACAGAGAGGACAGACAGATCACGAGATATTTACAAATTAAATCAAAACAAAACAGTCCCGCTACTTCCTGTCTGATGTGAGAGGGAGGAACAGACATTTAAAATGATATTTTGGAGGGAGGACTCTGGTCTGGGGGGGGTCTGACGTGGAATTTTGGGGGTCCAACATGGGATTTTGGGATGGTGACAAAATTCTGGAGGCTTGACATGGAATTTGGAGGGTGGCCGTAGAATTTTGGGTGGTTGACATGGAATTTTGAGGGTTGACATAGGATTTTGGGGGTTGACATGGAATTTTGGGCGTCTGCCATGGAATTTTGAGGGTTGACATAGGATTTTGGGTGGTTGACGCGGAATTTTGGGGTTGACACGGGATTTTTGGAGCTGACACGGGATTTTTGGAGTTGACGTGGAATTCTGAGGGGTTGACATGGACGTTTGGGGGTCTGACAGAATTTTGGGGGGTTAACACAGAATTTTGGGGGTTTGACATGGAATTTTTGGGTCTGACAGAATTTTGGAGGTTTGACATGGAATTGGAGGGTTTGACATGGAATTCAAGGGTTTGACATGGAATTCAAGGGTTTGACATGGAATTGGAGGGTTTGACATGGAATTGGAGGGTTTGACATGGAATTTCAGGGTTTGACATGGAATTCAAGGGTTTGACATGGAATTGGAGGGTTTCACATGGAATTGGAGGTCTTGACATGGAATTGGAGGTCTTGACATGGAATTTAAGGTCTTGACATGGAATTGGAGGGTTTGACATGGAATTGGAGGGTTTCACATGGAATTGGAGGGTTTGACACAGAATTTAAGGTCTTGACATGGAATTTGAGGGCTACACACGGAGTTTTCGAGGTCTGACATAGAGTTTTGGGGTTCAACATAAATTTCAGGTTTTGACATGGAATCTGGGGGGTTGACACGGAATTTTGGGGGTCCGAAACGGGGTCTGGACAGCGTTGAACAACCAAACCCCGACGTGAGGGCACGGAGACACAGGCGAGGGGCGCTACTGATGCCGTGGGTGGCGTTGTGAGGACCAGAAAAGCTTCGTTATTCTCGTTAATAAAACAGCTTTTAGTGCAAGAAATAGGAGGTGTCTCTTTTTTTTTTTTTTTTGTCTTTTTTTGTCTTTTTTTTTTTTGTTTTTTTCCTCGATAAGGTTTTGGGTTTTTTATTGCTTAACTGAAATCTTGGTTGCTGCAGGTACACGGGAAGCCTGGGCCGAGGAGGTGACGTCGCAGGTGGCACTCGCAGCTCTGCTGGGACCTGTGCCATGAGGAGAGGGTTTGGGATGTGCCAGGCTGGGTGGTGGAGCTGGGATGTGCCAGGAAAAGGTGGTGGCATGGCCAGAGCGAGCGCTGTGGTGGCCCTGGGTGACGCTGCCCAGCTCTGCCCTTCTCCCTCCTGGATCTCCTGGATCGTCGGCGACGCCTGGATTTGGGATCTGTCACCTCCAGGAGGGCAGTGCTGGAAGCAGGGACAGCATGGCCAGTTGGGTTGGGTTTCTCCAAGCAGGATTTCAGGTTCTGGACCAAAATTCCAGCTTTTCCTGCTGGTTCTGTGCCTCCAGCTGTGGTGTCACCTCAGGGAGAATGGGAGCAGCCTCCGGATCAGGGAAGAGCAGCGATGTCCCCGTATCCCGAATTCCTGGTGTTCCTGTCAGCTGTCCCACGGCTGGGTGCCAGGGAGGTCCCTGGAACTGAGATGGAGCCTGGATTCATCTCCAGGACGTGGATGTGGAGTTGGCTCGGAATGTTGTAGGAACAGGACAAATCTACACATTTGGGGTTGAGCTCGGCTCCTGAGACTGCTGGAATTTGGGGTGTGGTGCTGGGATTTGGGGTCTGGCTCTGGAATTTGGGGTGTGGTGCTGGGATTTGGGGTCTGGCTCTGGAATTTGGGGTGTGGTGCACGGATTTGGGCTCTGGCTCTGGAATTTGAGGTGTGATGTGGGAATTTGGGGTCTGGTGCTGGAGTTTTGGGTCTGGCTCTTCCCTTTTTATTTCTGAATGAGGAGTTGGCTCCTGATTTAAACACTTGATGAAGAAAGGGTTCTTTCTCCTGGAGAGCTGAAGAGTGTTCCCTGCCCCAGAGAGGTTGTGCAGATCCCGGGAGGGATCGTTGTCCCTGCGGTGGGAATGGGAGCATCCCTGCTAGCCCTGGGGGCCACCACAGGAATCAGGACAGGAGGTGACCGGGATGTCCCCTCTGGAGAGGGGATAGAGCAACAAAGCAGCTCCCAGGGAATGGGATCAGGATCAGGGTGGGGAAGATCCCTCAGCACCACAAATCCTTGTGCGGATTCTTCATCCATCCATGGATCCATCCATCCATCCATCCATCCATGGATCCCATGGATCCATCCATCCATCCATCCATCCATCCATCCATGGATCCATCCATCCATCCATCCATCCATCCATCCATCCATCCATCCATCCATGGATCCATCCATCCATCCATCCATCCATCCATCCATCCATCCATCCATCCATCCATCCATCCCTCCATCCATCATCCATCCATCCATCCATGCATCCATCCATCCATCCATCCATCCATCCATCCATCCATCCATCCATCCATCCATCCATCCATCCATCCATCATCCATCCATCATCCATCCATCCATCCAAGGATCCATCCATCCATCCATCCATCCATCCATCCATCCATCCATCCATCCATCCATCCATCCATCCATCCATCCATCCATCCATCCATCCATCCATCCCTGCATCCACCATCCATCCATCCATCCATCCATCCATCCATCCATCCATCCATCCATCCATCCATCCATCCATCCATCCATCCATCCATCCATCCATCCCCTGCTCCAAGGATGCTCCCAGGACACGGTGTGGGTTCATCCCAGCCCTCTCTGGTTTTTTGGGAGCTGTGGGGTCACCCTGTGAGCACTGTGGGAAGTTTGGGGTCAGGGCTTTTTCTCCTCCTGCAAACCTTGAACTTTACTCAAGGAGTAAAAGATGAGAAGCTCGGGATGAGTTTTTAACCTGAATTTTCTTTAGGTTCCAAAACTCCAGGCGGGAAATTTTGAATAAACGTCAGAATTTCTGCTAAACCTTAGAAATGTTGAGTAACTCTTACACCGAGCTGAGACAGGGCTGTGAGTAACTTACACTGAGTTGTTTCTCCACCTCTGCATCTCCTCCCTCTTCTCATTACTCAAAGTAACCTGGGGAATGTTATGAGGAAATTTGGGATAAGGTTGGGCGGAGTCCAGCTCCTTCCCATTCCTCTTTTTCCAGAGGGATGCCGAGACATTTCCTCAGGGATGGGGTGGTTCAGGAATTTGGCTTTTCATGGGAATGGCACATCATGGACACCCAACACGGACCCGTTTCCAGCAATCCCGGCCTGATTGCCAAAGGTTTGGAGGCGCTTTGTGGTCCCTGTCAGCAGCGAGGACTGGGAGTGCTGGGAAGATCCCAGATCCAGAGGCTGGATTTGTTTCTCATTCCCAGCGGTGCTTGGGCAGGGAGTTGCCCAAACTCAGCTGGGAGTTGGGAATGGGATTGTCCCCATCCCAGGGGCAATGTCACCTTTGGGAATGGGATTGTCCCCATCCCAGGGGCGATGTCACCTTTGGGAATGGGATTGTCCCCATCCCAAGGGCGATGTCACCTTTAGGAATGGGATTGTCCCCATCCCAGGGGCGATGTCACCTTTGGGAATGGGATTGTCCCCATCCCAGGGGCGATGTCACCTTCGGGAATGGGATTGTCCCCATCCCAAGGGTGGTGTCACCTTTGGGAATGGGATTGTCCCAATCCCAGGGGCGGTGTCACCTTTGGGAATGGGATTGTCCCAATCCCAGGGGCGGTGTCACCTTTGGGAATGGGATTGTCCCCATCCCAGGGGCGGTGTCACCTTTGGGAATGGGATTGTCCCCATCCCAGGGGCGGTGTCACCTTTGGCCAGGGAGGTGTTTTCCTAAAAGCTGGATGGAATTCTGGGAGTCGCTGTCCTGAAGGGGGATGGGTGGCAGGACTGGGATTGGGGCATGGCTGTGTCCACCCTGAGAGTCACAACGGGGCCGTCCCTGCCAGGGGACACCGCTGGAGGGTCCTGGCAGGGGGTGACGGATGAGGGACATCCCTGGGACAGCTCCCCCAGCTCTTTGAGGGGGCTCTGCCTCTTGATCCTGACCTGAACCCTGGAATTCCTTTGCCGTTGGTTTCATGGAACGTTTCGGGTGGGAAGGGACCTTTTAAGGTCACCAAATCCAACCCCACGAGCTCCATCTTCACCCCACGTTTGACCTATCAGAGAAGACGACCAAGATAAATGATAATTATTATTTTAAGGAAGGCATTTGCATTGGATTAATTTGCATCCATCTCTCCTGTTGGCCCCGGTCCGGGCTCTTTCCAGGATCCATCGGGATGTGGCAAAATCCCTCTCCACAATCCGTAGCAGTGGGAGTTTCCCTGTCACTGACACGTCTCCAGAGCAGAAAGAATAACTGCACGAATCCAAAAAAACCTCCATTCTCCTCAGGAAAAAAAAAAAAAAAAGGACCAAAACAAAAAACAAAAGGAAAATCCATCCAAAAATTCCATCTTTTCCCAAGGAAACCCGATCTCTCTCTCTCTTCTCAAAGGTACCTTTGGTTTCAAAAGTGCAGGAAGTGGGAGGATTCACGGGATGCAGTCCCTCAGGAATCCCTGCCTTTTACCCTGATCCGTGCTGGGAGAGCTGGGAACGCTCCCAGATATCCCATTCCTACTGCTCAGGTGGATCCAAGGCCGTCGGGGGCGCGGAAGCGGAGTGGGAAGAGCATCCTTGGAGTGACTCCCCGGCAAGTCCCAAGCTGTGTAAGGCATGTGAGGGAGCGCTCGGGGTTGGGGGGGGGGGGGTCGCTGAAATTCTGGGAGTCTCCAGGTGGGATGGGGGTCCCACGGTGGCTTGGCTGAGTGCTGGAGGGGGGAAAGGCCACTGTCAGAAAGGAGGAGGGGGTTTAGTGGGAAAAACAGCGTCCGGTTCATCCCAGTGCCCGTGGAGGTTGTGGGGTTCCAGTCCAGTGTTCCTTCCTCGTGGTGTGGCCCTGAATCCTTCAGGGAATCCTCCCCCTGCTCCCAGGGGGTTTTTTCCATCCATCCTTGGATTATTTTTTCGTTCATCATTCTGGTCTCCTCGTCCTGTTCTGATCCCGCTCCTGCTTCCAGGCCCTCTTTGCTACATTGGATTTATGGAGTTGCCTTGGAAAGAAAGCAGGCGTGGGGTGGGGGGCGGCTCCCCACAAAATCCCTGCAAAGCAAATTTAAACCCAAGAAGGTTTTTCTGCAGTGCTGTTACCCCGGGCTTGGCAGGGGAGAGGCTCTTCCCTGTCCTTCCACAAATCCCAAAAGTTCCTCCACAACCTCTTCTCCTCCCGGGGTGCTCCGGAGCTCCGTGGGAACGGGGGATGAGCTCCCTGTGGGTTTTCTCAGCCTCAGCAAGGACAAATCCCGGTGCTGAGGGAGGTGGTGGGGACCTGCTCTTCCCTGCATAGGTTTTTTTCAGGAAGGAGTGTTTTTTGGGAGAGGTTACGGGCAAGGTGCTGCCGTGAGTATGGACGGCTCAAAAATCCGGGGGTTTTCACCCCAAAATCCACCCCTTTCCTCCTTCCATGCCTTTGCTCTGCCCAGGCCCCTCTCACCCCTCTTCCCTCCCCAGAATTCTTTCATTTCTTTCCCCCTTCCCCTCTGATCCAGAACCTTCCTGGAAAAATTAAACCCAAAAAGTTGGAGCTCCCTCCTAAAAGAACAAAAAAAAAGCCTTGGGGAGCCGAGAACAACATGGGGCCCCTCCAGACTGGCCCTGAGGCAGCTCCAGACTGGGGAACAACCCCAAAACTGGGGACCAACCCCAACACTGGGACTCAACCCCAACACTGGGGAGCAACCCCAAACTGGGACTCAACCCCAACACTGGGGACCAACCCCAAAGCTGGAGAGCACCAACTGGGAAGCAACCCCAAAAGTGAGGAGCAGCCCCAAAATGGGGGAGTAACCCCAAAACTGGGGAGTAACCCCAAAACAGGGGATCAGCCCCAAAACAGGGGAGCAGCCCCAAACTGGGGGAGTAACCCCAAAACTGGGGAGCAGCCCCAAACTGGGGAGCAGCCCCAAACTGGGGAGCAGCTCGAGCATCTCCTCCCCTCCAGCCCCTCCAGCTCAGCCCCGATTCCCACTCCGGCTCCCGCCCCGCGCGTCCTTTGCCGTTGGCTCGTTTGCTAAGGATAAATGGCATTGGCGGCCGCCTGGGCTGCCACGTTGGTTGGAATATTTTTCTTTTTTTTTTTTCCCCTTTTTTTTTTTTTTGGTATTTTTTTGCTATTTTTAATTTTTTTCTCTATTTTTTTGTTTTGTTTTGTTTTGTTTTTTTTCAGTCCTCGCTCGATTCCCTTTCCTGTCGGAGGCGGCGGCGGCGGCGGCTGCCGGCGGAACCCGCGGCCGCTCCGAACCCCTCGGGCTCTGGAGGCTTTTCCCGGCGTTTTTGCTATGCCAAGGAATAAATGGCATTGACGGGGGACGTGGCCTCGGAGCTCTCGTTGCCCTCGGTCTCCTCTTTGTCCTTCTTGACCGTGTACTGGCCGATGAAGGAGCCGTCCTCGTTGAACTGGCCCTCGCCCCCTTCTCCGTAGTCCACCAAGCTGTCGTCGCTCTCCTGCTGCTTTATCGTCCCGTCCAGCGAGGTCTGGCTGTTGGGAAGAGGTTTGTTGTCTTCATCGCTGGCAGCAGAAGACAGACAGACACGGCAAGGGTTGAGAAACGGGGCTGAAAACCTTCCCCCGAGGGATGGAGATCCTAAATCAATCCGCAGCGGGAACGCGGCTCGGCAGAGCCCTCAGTAATGGGGGCTCATCTGGGTGTTGGGGGGTGTGGGAGGTGGAGGTGGTTGGGATCTCTGAACACCCAATTTTGTGATTTTTCAGCTCAGAAATCAAATTTCTTCGCCTCATTTTCCTCATCTCAGATTTCTTAGGCCTCGATTTCCTCGTTTCCTTTCCCTCGATTCTTTAATCATAATTTCTAAATCTAAATTTCTTAACCTCATTTATTAACCATCATTTCTTAACCTTGATTTCTTACTTACAATTTTTTACTCTCAAATTCTTACTCTCAATTTCTTTCTCTCAGTTTCTTAAATTTAATTTCTTACTCTCCATTTCTAAATTCCAAGATTTTTAACCTCAGTTCATTAATCTCAGTTTCTCACTCTCCGTTTCTAAATCTCAGGTTTTTAACCTTGATTTCCTGCCCTAGATTTCTTAACCTCAATACTCCACCCAAAACTTGGATCAATGGGTCTGGATGAACATCAGGAATATTCTTCCCTTGGGTTCTTTCTCTCTCAGAGTTTTAGCCACCTTTGGTGACCTGGTTGAGTGGTTTGTCCCCAAATTTCCTTGAGAAAACACAGTTTTTCCCTTGAAAAAAACCACATTTTTTTTTCTTGGAAAACATGGTTTTACCTTGAAAAAAAATGCAGTTTTTCCTTGAAAAAACAGTTCCCCTTGAAAAATCGCATTTTTTCTTGAAAACAGAGTTTTTTCCTTGAAAAAATGCAGTTTTTCCTTGAAAAAAATGCAGTTTTTTTCTTGGAAACCACAGTTTTTCCTTGGAAAAAAACACATGCAATGGGGAACATTGCGAGGGGACACTTTCAGGATGCCAAGTTTTGTGCAGCTTCCAAAACTCCTGGGAATTTCCCTTTCCCAGTTTATTTCTGGGCGTTTTTCCTTGCTCAGTCTGGGTTTTCCTCCTTTTCACTAAAAGCCAGGTCACTTAAAAATAAAGAGTTTGACCCAAAAGGGAAAAAAAATCACTTTAAAGAATTCCTTTTAACCAAAATCTAATCAGGGAAAAGCTGTTTTTCCTTGGAGGGCAGGGACTGGTATCCCATCAATTGAGATATTTTGGGAAGGATGAGAGTGGATTGTTCTAAATTGATATAAAAGTTAATTTTTATATCAACAATTCATGCAAATTGTGGAATATTCCTGAAGATATCCCTGAAATATTTGTCCTCCCACCTCCATTCCTGTCTTTTTCCAGTTGTTTTTTTTTTAGCTTGGGATTTGCCAGGCTCGCTCCACTCCATTCCTTAAAATTGGGGAAAATTTAGGGATTTTTTTTTGTTTTTTGCACTTTTCTTGGGCTCTTGAGCAGGGCAAGGCATTAATTCTCCCTCATTCCTTGGGATTCATTCTTCCTCATTCCATGGGATTTATCAGCTCCCTGAAGTGGGCGAGGAATTCGGGATCCTACCGAGCCTTTCCTTGGATCAGCGCTTTGGGAATTCCATCATAACCCAACCCCAATATTTGAGACTCCCTATTAACTTGGCATCACAACAAAAAAAAAAAATTAATTTGTTAGCTCTGGAAGCAGCTTTTTTTTGGGAGGGAAAAAAAGGAGGAATAATTTGGTGAGGAAGCAGGACTGGTTAGAAAGCCCCAAAAACGCGGAGTGGAGAGCGGCAAAACGCAGATCCTCGATTCCCAACTCCCCTTCCCAAACTTTGGGGGGCAGCTCAAGCCAAATCTGGAGCTGGATCATCCCTACCTGAGGGGTTGTAGCACCAAATTCCCAGTGGGAATGCATTGCCAGGGAATTCCCGCTGGTTTTACCTCTCTCCAAGGCCGTTTATCCCGTTAGTGCGTTAGGAGCGAGCAGCGGTTTTCCGTCAGCTCCTGATGGGATCTAACCCTGTTCAAATGGATTTCTGGGAGTGCCCAGATGGGAATCACGTGGGAAATGCTCTCCTGAATCCCATAAATCATCGGGAAGAAGGGGAGGCTGGAGCCAGAGGGAGGATTTTCAGGACTAAGAGTGGGCACTTGGACGGGATCCAGCAGTTCTGGCTCATGTCCCTCGTCCCCATCCCCTGGGACACACTTTTTCTTGGAAAACAACAGTTTTTCCTTGAAAAAACACAGTTTTCCCTTGAAAATCCATAGTTTTTTTTCTTGATCCCACGTGCATTCCCAAGTTTAATCCTGCTCCACCAGAAGGGATCAGCAGCTGGAGCTGGGGGGGGCCTGGCTGGATTTGGGGGGTGCACCCAGCTCAGGGAGCAATTCCAAGCAGGATCTGAGTCTCCAGAAGCCCCGATGGCAGCGGGAATTAGAGGGATCTGGTTGAATGTGTTAGGCAGGGACGTGGGAACTGGGACAGGGGAGTTTTGGCCGTGAAGAAATCAACGGGAGGAAGGAAGGAAGGAAGGAAAACAAAATTCCCAAAAAAGCGGAATGTGCCGGACTTCTGGCAGCACGAGGTCCTACCTTTCAAGAGACCTTCACGGTCCATGTGGATAGACCAGGTGAAAAGGAGGAGAAGGAATGGGAATAAAACAGAGAGAAGCAGAAAGAGCCTGATCAGAGAGAGAAATGAGGAGGTTCTGCATTCACAGGGGGAGTGCTACGACCCAAAAAATCCAAAAAAAAAAGGGAATTGTCGCCTCGTTATACCAAATGGAGCAGGGAGGGCCATTCCAGGTGGGATCAGCCTCCTTGGAAGCCATCCCAGCATGGAAAGAGTTGTCCAAGAAGGGCTGGGTGGTGTCCAGGGCACAGTGGTGGCTCTGGGGAGCCGTGTGCTGCAGCACAAGGGTGGCTGGGTTACCCCAGAGTCCGGCTGGGATTCCTTGGAATGGCCCTGTGGATAAACCTGCGCCTTCCCAGAGCTTTTCCAGAGCTTTCCTTCCTCACGAGGCTCCTGGGACTGTTCTGTGTCCTCCCCTCTGGCTGCCTGCAGAGATGTCCCCTCCTCAAGCAGCACTGCCTGCTCTGTGTCACGTGCGCCCTTTTCCTGGAAATCCTGACTGGAAATCCCAACCCTAAATCCCCTTCCCAGCATCCAGAGTTCCAAGCTGCCTCCCTGGGGCAGCAGGGAACATTTGGTATAATGAGGCACCGGTGCTGGCATGGAACCTTGTCCATGGATAATGGTCCTGGCCTGGGAAGGAGCTTCCCTGCTTGGGAACACCATTATCCCGAGATCAGAGCGGGGAGATGTGCCGGGATCTAGGGATGAGGAGCACGGAGAGTGGCATGCACGGGGCGCTGGGGACGTGAGGGTGACGAGGGCACAGCAGCCATGCCATGGGGAGGAGGGGACGGGAGCCGGGATGGGCTCAATTCCTGCCCTTCCCTGAAATCCTAAATGCTGCCCCTCCCGGAGCCCGGCCCCGCAGTCAGCCCCGAGCTCCATCAGCCAACAGCTCCAGCCTCCAGCTTCACCTTCCCTTCTGCCTCCCAGAGGGAAACTTCCTGGAATTCTCCAGGAATCCTGGTGTTCCTCAGGAGGAGGAAAGTTGGTGGGTTTATGGGTTGTAGGATTTTTTTTTTTTTTGGTTGTTCTTATTAGATTGAGTTTTTTTCACACTTTATTTGGTCCATAAAACTCCATGGACTCCATCCCAGAGTTTTATTGTCCTCCTTTTATTGTCCTTCCACTGACTCCTGCCTTGCCCTTGGAAATTTTGGGAATGGGATTGTCCATCAAAGTCAGAGCTCCATCTGAGCAGAAGGATGAAGGATTCACCCCAATCCTTCCCCTTGGATGGTGCCAGGGGATTTCTGCCAGCCATTCCAAGAGTTTGGATTCCCTTTGGAGTGGGAAGGTGCCTGGCCTGGGATTTGCCTCGGGAATGGTGGATGGGGCCAGGAGGGGGTGGCTGGACCTCCCTTTGTGGGCTCTGGAGAAGGAGAGAGAGGAAATCCGGGAGTGCTGCCAGAAGCTGGGCCTGGGGAAATCCCTGTGGGAATCCCTGTGGGAATCCCTGTGGGAATCCCTGTGGGAAATGGGGGGTTCAGGCTTCCCACCAACCACCCCACAAATCTGGGAAGCACGAGGCTCCCTATCCTGACTGGAATCACCATCTGGGGCCAGGCTCTCTCCTGCTTATGGCTCATTCCCGTCTCAGGAATGCCCCAAAAAATCCTGCCTTGGGAAGGGATGGGTGTGACCCCAAAACCTCCAGCAGGACCAGGCTGGGCTCCTTCCTCCCCTGCTGCTTTCCCTGACCCAGAATGGAATCCAAAGGGAGCATCCCAAATATTCCCAGGTGGAATTTTTGGCCAGCCCTGGAAGCGCTGAGCGGCAGGGAGGGGAGGAAGGTGTTGGCCCTGGGGGTTGTTTAGGGTGTTAAGGAATGCCAGCCTTTCCCTACAAAATCTTGCTTGTATTCCATGTTTTTTTGGGAGTCTGGGGATCTTTATGGAATCCTTTGGAATAAAAAAATCCCTCTGAAATGGAGTTTCTGTGCCTCTGATGAAATTAATGTGATCCCTGGCTCTGTTTCTGATTCATTTTTTTTACCCCTAAATCTTCTGGCAGAATCCATTCTTACTCCATCCTTTCCTGAATCCCAAACCCATTCTTCCCATGCTGGGAATAACACGGGATTCAATCAACCCCTGGTTTAAAGGAGGAGGAAAAATTCCCACCGGGTTTTGTCTGCAGCTCAGGTGGGAAAAGGAATTTTAATTCTTTAAGGAATTCAAATTAAAATGTCCCAAATCCCCTCGGCTGCTGGGTGAGCCCTGAGAGTGAGACCTGCTCCTGATCCCGAGGGATCACAGAGAGCTGGGAATGTTTGGGAAGCTCCTGTCCCTTTCTGACACATCCCAGGAGATTTCCTGGAGGGAAAAAGGCTCTGCTGCTCTTTAGGGGTGACATTTGCGTGCAAAGAGCGGGATGGAGCCGGGGCAGTCAGAGAGGTTCCGGCTGAATCCCTGCTGGAGCCCTCAGGGGGTTTTTGTGGGATTGTGTGGGGCTGGAGCACAGGCAGACCCCAAATCATTCCCCTTTCCCGCTTCCAGGGCTGATCCCTACGGAGTTTGGGGCATTTCTCCCATGGATGTTCCTTTATGGGAAGGACAGGGGCTGAGCTGTGGGGTGAGACTGCAGAACTACCCTCAGGCTGCCACAAAATTTGGGGTTTTGGGGGGTTTTGTGGGGTTTTTCTTGCCAGGAGTTCTATAAAAGTTGTTCTGCTCCTGGTGGGAGCTGATCCCAGAATCCCAGCTCTGCTCAGCCTGCTCCCAATGGAATTTTGGGGCATTTCTCCCATGGATCCTCCTTTGGGGTGCTTCAGAAATACCATCAGGCTGCTACAGAGTCCAGGTTTTTGGGTGATTTTGGGGATTTTATGTGTTGGAAGTTCCATTAAGGTCACTCTGCTCCTGGTGGGAGCCATCCCAGGGAGCTGATCCCAGAATCCCAGCTCTATCCAGCCTGATCCCAATGGAATTTTAGGCATTTCTCCTTTAGGATACTCCAGAAATTCCCTAAGGCTGCTGCAGACTCTGGGTTTTTGGGGTGTTTTTTGGGATTTTATGTGTCAGAAGTTCCGTTAAGGTTGCTTTACTCCTGCTGGGAGCTGTCCAAGGTCGCTGATTCCAGAATCCCAGGAAGAGGAGGTGGAACCCCACAACCTGGCGGCTCCGGCAACGTTTCAGGAGCCGTTTCCTTCGGGAATTACAGCGGGAAGGCGGCGGGAGGAGGAAAGGGGGGACAGGGATCGTTCCAGGGGGGATTTGTGGCACCACAGGGTGGGGGTTGTGATGGTGGGGGAGGGGCTGACGGGGTGGGGTCAGACATTCCACGGGGTCCTACCTGTAGTCGAAGGATCCGTCCTCCACGTTCTTGTCCTCGGGATTGAGGTGCTCGTCCTTGTTGTCCCGCACTGCGAAGGAGCAGAGCCCCCCTCCCAGTTAAACCAGTAAGGATTGAAGGGTTTGGGAATGGGGAGGAGCTGGGGAAGGGTCCTGGGGGTCTCTGAGGGGGAAGAGCTCGGAGAGGTGAAAGCTGCACCCGGGGAGAGCTTGGAAAGGGTTACAAAGGGGTTACAAAGGGGTTACAAAGGGGTTACAAAGGGGTTACAAAGGGTTTGTGAGAGGTTTAAAAAGGGTTCCAAAGGGATTGCCCTCACCTGGCTATTGCCAGGACTGGATGATCCCCAAGGATCCTGAACCTGTTTAACCCTCAGGAATGGCCATTCCCACTCCCACCTGGATATTCCCCAACTGGCTTCACCCTTAGAATCCTGGACCTGCTGAAACCTCGGGAATGGCCATTCCCACTCTCACCTGGATATTCCCCACCACTGGATGATGTCACACCCATTTAAATTTTGGGATTTCCCATTCCCACTCTCCCCTGGATATTCCCCACCACTGGATGATGTCATACCCATTTAAATTTTGGGATTTCCCCTTCCCACTCTCACCTGGATATTCCCCACCACCACTGGATGATCCCCAAGGATATTGGACTGTTTAACCCTTGGGAATGGCCATTCCCACTCTCCCCTGGATATTCCCCACCACTGGATGATGTCACACCCATTTAAGATTTGGGATTTCCCATTCCCACTCTCACCTGGATATTCCCCACCACTGGATTTCCCCACAGATTTGGACTTTACTGGATGCCCATTCCCACTCTCACCTGGATATTCCCCACCACTGGATGATGTCACACCCATTTAAGATTTGGGATTTCCCATTCCCACTCTCACCTGGATATTCCCCACCACTGGATGATGTCACACCCATTTAAGATTTGGGATTTCCCATTCCCACTCTCACCTGGGTATTCCCCACCACCGGACGATCCCCAAGAACCCCAGACCGACTGAAATCCTGGGAATGCCCATTCCCACCCTCACCTGGGTACTTCCCGCCGCGGCTCCTCTTGATGAAGCAGACGATGAGGAGGATGAGCACCAGGAGGGCGATGGCGCACATGAGGCCGATGAACCAGCCCTGCGTGGCGATGTCCACCTGGTTCTTGGTGTAGGCTGCGGAAAAAGGGGGAAAATATTCCTAAGGAACGGAGCAAACCGTGCAGGGAATGGAGGAAGAGGAATTCAGGGCGCTGGTTCAGGAATTTTCTTTGGTTTGGGAGTGTGGGTGAGGTTGTAGTGCAGGGATTTGTGTTTTTTTGGTGTTTTTTGGTGTTTTCTTGGTTGTTTTTTGGTGCTTTATTGGTGATTTTTGGCAGGTTTTTGTGGTGTTTTCTTGGTGTTTCTTTGGTGGTTTTTTGGTGTTTTATTGGTGATTTTTGGTGGGGTTTTTGTGGTGTTTTCTTGGTGTTTCTTTGGGGTTTTTTGTGGGTTTTTTTTGAGATTTTTCCATAATGCTTTAGTTGGTTTTGGTGTTTTATTGGTGGTTTTGATGGGTTTTTTTCTGTAGTTTTTTGGGGGTTTGGGGTATTTTTTTGGTGATTTTTTTTTCATATTTTTCTTTTCTTTTGCGGTGGAAAATAAAATCAGTTTTATCAGGAGCCACAAACAGCGAAGGGGCCCAACAGAAAGGAAAACCTGGGAAAAGGGAATTGCAAAAAAAAAAAAAAAAAAAAAAAAGGTGAAGGAAGCTGGGGAAGGAATTTGATGGAATTTGAAAACTGCCCTGGGTGCTGGAAGATCCAAGAGAAACATTCCCAAGTCCTGCTGCCCTGGGATTTCGGGCAGCAATGCTGGATCAGGGAATTGCTGAGGTTTGAGGGTTCATTGGAAGCCTTGAACAGGGATGAGCAGGGATGAACTGGGATGAACTGGGATGAACTGGTGTCCCTGCAGAGGTGACAGAGGTGGCTCTTCTGCCACCACCACCCATCTCCTGCTGCCTCTGGTGGCGACCGAGGCTCTCAGGGCTGGGGAGGGCCTGGTGGAAGCCCCTTCAGACCTGGGAACAAGTGGGAATTCCTTGGAATGCCAACAGGAATGCCACGGATCCAACCCTGGTGTCCAGGGATTTTCATCAGGGAACTGCTGAGCCCAGAGGGTTCATTGGCAGCCTTGAACTGGGATGAACTGGGATGAACTGGAGCATAGAGCGGTCTGATAGCTCCAAGTGTTTTCTCCTGGATGGAGCAAATTCCTGCTTCCAGTGCCTTCCCAAGGCTCCTGTTGATGGGATTAATTCCAAGCCTGTTCCCATCCTCCAGCTCCCGTGTCCTCTCTGCCATTCCCCGACTCCCGGCTCGCAGCTCTCCCACACGGTCAGACAGACAAATCCACGGCCTAAAAATAGCTCCAAGGCCGCCTTTTCCAGCCTCTCCTTGGAATTCAGCGAGGCAGAGGAGAAAATAACCTTCAGCAGGGCAGAGGGGCTGGGTTGATCCAAGCTGAGGGAAAACCAAAGCGTTCCCGGTGGGAATGTGGGAGAGCCAAGGTGACTGGGATGGGGTTGGGAATGGAGATGGGCAGGAGATCCTGAAAATCCTGAAGATCTGGTGAGGAAAAAGAGGGATAAAGAAAGCAGGGAGCAGCCCTCCCTTAATATGTTCAGAGAGGAAGGATCTTGGAAGGGAGGCAGCGATGGGAAAAATGGGTTGGATTGGCAAAAATTCCTAACCCACAAAATTTGAGGGACCAAACTGCTCTTGTTCCATCGGAATTGAGGCCAAGAGAAGAAGTGTTTTCCTCGGGATGGAATGCAGGGAATTGCAGGTGAACCAGGACAAGAGGAGGATGACACGGAGGAGAATCTCTGGACAAGAGGTGATGCTGAACCCGGAATATTTTGGGGATTTTGGGCAGCACCGAGAGGGGAAGGAGCTGCCTGATGGTTCCTCTGGCTCCAACACTGTCAAATCCCACATTTCCTCAATCCCAGCCTGAATTCCAGAGTCCTCGAGGATGAGCATTTAGATGGAGAGGATGAGATGATGACAAAGAAATGGATTCAATAATCCGAGTGTTGGGGAAGGAAGGGGAAGGAAGATTTGCTGGGAAGTCTGGAGATGGAAAAATTCCATGAACAGCGATGGGATGGGATTTTTCCAGGGAGAAACAAGGAGGTCTTCAAAACATGGAATTCCAGAGAAGCCTGAGAGGTGGGATGGGAGTTGGAGCTGGGTTGGGAAAGGAGGGAGGATTTGAAACCCGAGTCCCCAGGAGATCTCACAGGAGGATGGGGGCACTGCCTGTAGGTGAGGGGAAAATTCCCATCCTTCCCAAAAAAGGGGGATAAATCCACCCTTCCCAAAAAAGCAACACTTGAGAACCAAATCAAAGTCCCTGCAAAGGCGGGTTTGGAGTAAAGAGTGACTGTCAGGAAGGAAGGTTTGAAGCCCTTGGCTGTGCCAGGGGAATTTGTGATTTGATTTAAGGTGAGGCCAACCTCGAGGGAAAATGGAAAACAGCTGCAGGATACGACAGGTCCTGATTGGAATTGCAGCTGCAGAGCCTTTTTTAAAAAATAATTAATGATAATTTCGTGGCAGAATATTCGTTAGCTCAGAGTCATCATTGACGTGCCAGGAGCAGAGCTCAGCTCCACCGAGTTTTTTTTTCCTGAACTGCAAAAGAAATCTTTGGGTGTGAAAAGTCCCCTCTGGCTGCAGCCCTGTGTGATCCTATTCCCACAATCTAGGGATCACTGAGGGTGGAAAATCCCTGTGGGATCACCGAGTCCCAGCTGTGCCCCATCCCCACCCTGAGCACTCAGTGCCACCTCCAGGTGCCACCTCCAGGGATGGGCACTCCAAACCCCCCTGGGCAGCCCCTTCCAGCCCTTTCCATGAGGAAATTCCTGCTGATGTCCAACCTGAGCCTCCCCAGCCCAGCCTGAGGCCGTTCCCTCTCCTCCTGTCCCCGTTCCCTGGGAGAAGATCCCAAATCCCCCCCGGCTGTCCCCTCCTGGCAGGGAGTTGTGCAGAGCCAGAAATTCCCCCTCAGCCTCCTTTGCTCCAGGCTCAGCCCCTTCCCAGCTCCCTCAGGACTCTCCAAACCCTTCCCAGCTCCCTCAAGACTCTCCAAACCCTTCCCAGCTCCCTCAAGACTCTCCAAACATTTCCCCATCTCCATTCCCTTCCCTGGAAACTCTTCCCAGTGTTTGGATAAGCTGAGAAACTCATTTATTTATTTATTAATTTAAAATTTAGCAGCCCTCCTTCTCTACTCCGCTATTTTTGTCATTTCCAAGCGCCCTTTGCTCCTGGGAGGAATTTTTTTTTGGCTTAATGAGCTGCCAGTTAATCAGGAATGAAATCAGAGCTCAGCCTCCTGCAGGGGAATATTTCTTATTTATCTGCCCCCAGCCTGAAGAAACCTTTGGAACAACGATTTACAAGATATGAAAAAAAAAACCCCAAAGCCCCAAAAACTGCTCGGTTCCTTTTTATCCAAAGCATTCCCAATGTCATAGGGTTGTCAGCAGGGGTCTGGCACTTGTGTCAGCAACATCCAGCCAGGAAAGAAATGGATGTGGAGCGTTTATTCCTGCAGGGAAGGCGACAGCTCCGTGCATCCCACAGGGCTCAGGTCAGCAGCAGCCTCAATCCCAGGGATAAAGGTGGCTCCATCCCTTATTCTCCATGAAAATATCAGTAGGAACCTCTCAATTATGGAAAATATATGCAGAGTCTTCCCAGCAGGAATCAGCCAAGGATATTGTGCTTTTTTGGGTTTTGTTTTGCTGTTTTTTTAATGATGCCCGGCCACTTGCTGTCGCCTCCATCCCCCCACGGGTCCCAAATGGGGGGAAAATCAGGGGAGGAAGGAAAAGAGGCGGGTCCAGGTTGGGATTGGTTTTCCAGAGGGATAAAATGATTATTTAGAGAGATAAAATCATTATCCATAAGGATAACTCCCATGGGAGGGCAGGAGCTGATGGAGATTTCGGACTCAGGAAAAGATCCGGAAAGAGAAACAAAATTGGGGATTGAACTCCAAACTGGAGCTGTGCTGGGAGGGGTCTGGGTCCAAAATCAGCTCTGATGGGACCAGAATATTCCAGGGGCTGCTGTGCCATGGATCCACTCAGTCCCAGAGCAGCCTGGGGACAGAGCCAAGGGCAGCCCTGGCTGGGGGTTTGTCAGCATTGAGCAGGGTAGGACACTCCAGAACCACCTGGATGTGGCACTTGGGGACACGGTGGCCTTGGCAGTGCCAGGGAATGGTGGCGCTCAGTGATGGCAGAGGCTTTTCCAACGTAATTCCATGGAACATCAGCAGCTGCCATCTGTCCCTGCCTGGTGATATTCCAGATTTTCTGACAATTTTGGCTGCTCACAGGGGGTGTGGGGAGCGCTGCTCCCCAATTCCCGCAGCTCTCTCTCTTTGAGATTCCCATTTTCCTTTTGCCATTCCTGGCAGGGCCTGGAAATCGCCAGAGTTTCCCATCCCACAGCTGGAGCCGAGCAAAACCATTTTAACTCCTTGGAAATCCCCACCTCTACCTACAACAGTCTCAGGGAGGCTGCTCCAGTGTTTCCTGCTCTGTGGAATTCCAGCAGAGTGGAATTGACAGGAGCTGAGCACAGATCCCTTTGGAAAAGCCCCGGGGGGATATGAAGGGATTTAGGGCTCTTTGGATTTACTGGGAATCCTCGGGAGGGAACAGCAGAGTTTTACAAACCTACAAAGCTCCTGTGGGACAAAGGAGGGAGCGTCTGGAGCCGGGTAGGAAATGGGGGAATCCAAAACCAGGAAAATGTGGAAACCACACGGATACAAAGCCTTGAAAATTCCACACAAAGTGCCCGAGGAAACATCCCAGGAGTATGGAAACCCCTAGGGATACTCTTGTGCCATCAGCACATTCCCACTCCCGATCCTGCATCCCATCAGTGACACCTCATTGTCCCCCAGAGTCCCAACGGGCACGAAGGGGCCGCAAGCAGAGGCTGTGACAACGTGAATGCGCTCTCCTTCCTTCCCTCCATTCCAAGGAATCCCCATCCCAAGAGATCCCCATCCAAAGAAATCCTCATCCAAAGGGATCCCCATCCTGAGGATCTCCATCCAAAGAATCCCCATTCAAAGGGATCCCCATCCTGAGGATCTCCATCCAAAGGGATCCTCATCCAAAGGGATCCCCATCCTGAGGATCTCCATTCAAAGAATCCCCATTCAAAGGGATCCCCATCCTGAGGATCTCCATCCAAAGGGATCCTCATCCAAAGGGATCCCCATCCTGAGGATCTCCATCCAAAGGGATCCTCATCCAAAGGGATCCCCATCCTGAGGATCTCCATTCAAAGAATCCCCATTCAAAGGGATCCCCATCCCAAGGGATCCCCATCCTGAGAATCTCCATCCAAGGGGATCCCCATCCAAAGGGATCTCCATCCAAAGGGATCCCCATCCTGAGGATCTCCATCCAAGGGGATCCCCATCCTGAGGATCTCCATCCAAAGGGATCCCCATCCAAAGGGATCTCCATCCAAAGGGATCCCCATCCTGAGAATCTCCATCCAAGGGGATCCCCATCCAAAGGGATTCCCCATCCTGAGGAATCTCCATCCAAAGGATCCCCATCCTGAGGAATCTCCATCCAAAGGATCCCCATCCTGAGGAATCTCCATCCAAAGGATCCCCATCCAAAGGGATCTCCATTCCTTCCTGAGATTCTCGTCCTCCATGCAACGCCGAGCAACCCCTGAGTTGAGGGCGGTGGGATGAGGGATTTCCATGCAGCCATGGCCAAAGCACCGTGGGGATGGTGGGGCCATGCCGGGGCCATGCCGGGGCCATGCCGGGGCCATGCTGGGGACACGCCGGGGACACTCTGGGGACACGCGGCCGACGCCTGTCTCACCTGAGCTGGTGGTAAAGGTAATGTACGAGTGCTCGCTGGGGTGGGACCATATGGGGAACACCCACAGCTTGTACATCATCCCCGGCGTCAGATCCGCCAGCTGCACCGAGGACGGGCCCTGAGCCTTAACGGGGATTGATTTCTCTGTCTTGTTACCTGGGGAACAGAAACCGCACATCAAACCCCGCCCGGACACCCCGCGGGGACAGCGGGGACACTGCGGCCCAGGCGCGGGGCTGGCCCTGGGAGCTGGCCGGGAATGACATGGCTCCTGGGACAGGGAGCTGTGGTTTGGGGTCGGTACTGGGACAAGGAGCTGCTGGTTTGGGGTCGGTACTGAGACAAGGAGCTGCTGGTTTGGGGTCGGTACTGAGACAAGGAGCTGCTGGTTTGGGGTCAGTGCTGAGACAAGGAACTGCTGGTTTGGGGTCGGTACTGAGACAAGGAGCTGCTGGTTTAGGGCCGGTACTGAGACAAGGAGCTGCTGGTTTGGGGTCGGTACTTAGACAAGGAGCTGCTGGTTTGGGGTCGGTACTGAGACAAAGAGCTGCTGGTTTGGGGTCAGTGCTGAGACAAGGAACTGCTGGTTTGGGGTCGGTACTGGGACAAGGAGCTGCTGGTTTGGGGTCATGATACTGCAGACAAGGCACTGTAAAATCCCTGGGATTGAGTGGAAATGAGGGACATAGAGCTGCTGGTTTGGGGTCAGTACCGGAGTCAAGGAGCTGCTGGTTTGGGGCCAGTACCAAAGCCAAGGAATTCCTGGTTTGGGCTCACTGCCCTGGGGACAGGGAGCTGCTGGTTTGGGGTCACTGCCCTGGGGACAAGGAGCTGCTGCTGGGGTCATTACCCGCTGAGAATTGTGGCTTTGAGGTTTTATTCCATCAAATGCCACCAAAAAGGGGTGGACAACCACGGCTGTCCAGAAAGGGCTGAAATCTTCAAGATTTCCTCCCTCAGCCAAATCCTGGAGGGGGAATCCCAAGGAACTGATGCTGCTGCATGGATTCAACACCTGGGCTTGCTCCTTGTGCTTCCCAGTGACTGGGAAAAAATAGGGGTGGGTTGGGAGCTGGGATATTTGGGATTTAGGGCCTGGCAAGCTCATGCATATCCTGAAATATGGGAATTTTGGAGACCAGGCACTGCTTTGCACAGGGAATCATTTCAAGAACAGTTCAAGGTCATCTCCTGAGGGAAGCTGGAATGGCAGGAAGGGGTTTCCTGCCTGGAATTACAATTTCAGGATTCTGACCAGCACAGCAGGGGATGGGAGGGCTGGGAAATAAACTCAGGGATGAGCAGCAGCCGGCACTGCCTCTCCAGAAACCCCAAATAACCAACAAGACAAAAACATCTCCCTAAACCGGCACCAAACCCAGAGATCCCGGCTCTGCTTCCAGCCCAGGGCGGAGCCGTACAACGCTAAGGAACACCGAGGAGGAGGTTTGGGATCTTAGAGGATTCTGCCAACTCCAGGTTCAGGAACCCCATCTTCCAAATTCCCGTCAATTTCATTTTCCTCTCTGTTCTCCACCTCTTCCCATTGACCTCGACATTCCCAAAGATCATCAAACCCCACGGCCGTCGGCGCACGGAGAGGGAACCCCTGGAGAACCACCACAACCACCGTGTTTTCCCCTCTATTTTATTTATTTTTTTTTTCCACGGAATCATGGAATTCAATCCAAGGCAAGGGCGGGAGCTGGCAGGATCTCTAAGGGCAGCGCCACCCCGTAGAGTCCCCACGCGATCTGATGCTTACTGGTGATATACTTAACCACAAAGTCAGTTCCTGCCGAGAAATTGTGGCTCCAGGTGATGTTTGCCCAGTTACTGTTCGCCATGGCTCTGATGTCCCATATGGACGATCCATTGGCGGCTGGGGGACAGGTTAGAACACGAGTTAGTCTTTAGTGGGGTTAGGCCCGGCTCAGAGGTCAAAGCTCGTGGAAATCGCAAAAACCTGGCAGAAACCCTACAAAACTTGGCCAAAAAACCTTACAAAACCTCAAAAAACCATAACAAAACGGGGCAAAAACCTTACAAAACCTCAAAAAAACCTCAAAAAACTGTCCCAAAACCTTATAAAACTTCAAAAAAACCATAACAAAACCTGGCAAAAACCTTACAACACCTCAAAAAAACATAACAAAACCTGGCAAAAACCTTACAACACCTCAAAAACTTAACAAAATGGTGCAAAAACCTTACAAAACCTCAAAAAAACATAACAAAACTGGGCAAAAACCTTACAACACCTCAAAAAAACATAACAAAACTGGGCAAAAACCTTACAAAACCTCAAAAAAACATAACAAAACTGGGCAAAAACCTTACAAAACCTCAAAAAAACATAACAAAAACCTTACAAAACATTACAAAACCTCACAAAACCTCAAAAAAACCATAACAAAACTTGGCCAAAACCTTACAAAACCTCAAAAAAAAACATAACAAAACTTGGCAAACACCTTACAAAACCTCAAAAAAACCTCAAAAAACTGTCCCAAAACCTTATAAAACTTCAAAAAAACCATAACAAAACTGGGCAAAAACCTTACAAAACCTCAAAAAAACCATAACAAAACTTGTCCAAAACCTTAGAAAACCTAAAAAAAACCATAACAAAACAGTACAAAATCCTTATAAAACCTCAAAAAATCCATTAAAAAACTGTTCCAAGACCTTATAAAACCTCAAAAAAAATTAAGAACTGTGCAAAACCCTTATAAAATGTCATAAAAACATGTAAGCATCATAAAAACTTCATAAAAACCTTAAAAAGCCCTACAAGCACCTTACAAAAAAGTCACAAAATCCTTACAAAAACCTGACAAATCCTTACAAAATCCATAAAAAAGACCTTACAAAAACATGATAAAACCTCCTGAAAACACAGAAGCGCCATAAAACCCTCAAAAAAACTTACAAAATCTTAATTGAGCCTCATCAAAACCTCACAAAATCCTGACAAAATCCTTACAGAAACCTCAGAAAAACCTTAAAAAGCTTTATGAAAACATTACAAAATTTGTACAAAAACCTCACAAAAACCTTACAAAATCATTACATAAACCTGGTGCAAACACTTTGGTCTCAGCCTAAGCATGAAGAAACCTCAGCCTAAGGCTGGATGGATTTTTCCCAAGATTCCCAACATTTTTAGGGAATTTTGGGGGTGTTTAAACCCAACGGCACTCGACTCATCCTGGAATTCTTCCGGGGCACATCCCTGAGGATCTGGGCCAGAGGGGAAACCTCGTCCTGGAATTCCTGCATGGATGAGCACGGATCCAGTGCTGGGAGTGGCAGGGAATTGTCACTTCGCTGTGGCCCCGGTGGGACAATGAGGTCACTCGTGTGTGAGGTTGAAGTTAAGGGATCTCGACGTTGCTTGGGATGAGTCCCGTTCCTACAGAAGTGGGAGCCAACCCCTCACTGTCGTGGGGTTTTTAGGGGACAGCAGAGAAGCGACACCTTGGGGTTTTATTGTCATTTTTCCTCGAGGTTTTTCAATGTTTTGATGCCATAAATCTGGGATCGGCCACCACAATCCCTTGGGAAAAAAGGGTTTTGGGGTTTTAGGGCACTGCAAGGACCTGGCGCTGCGGGATGACCTGGAACCCCTTAAATCCCAGCTTGGGTTGGATGGGGACACTGGAGGTTCCTCATTTCCTCCTGTCCTCTTTCCCTGCTCTGCTCTCTGCAGATCCCCCCTGCAGAAAGTTTTGGTGGCTTGAAAGCATTTTAAACTGATTTAATGCAAAAATACAGAGAAATGGCTTTGAACTCAGTCATGGAATCATCCCAGGAGGAATGGGATGATTCCATGACTGAGTTCAAGAAGGAGGGACCCTAAAACTCTTCTCATTCCACCCCCAATCCCCATTTTCCTCTATCCCAGGTTGCTCCAATCCCCAAGTTTTTAATCCTGATTTCATTCCTTTTTTAGCTCAATTTATTTTTTTTACAACCCAAATCATTTATAAACCGTCAATTCCGTTCTCCTGGCGTTTCAACCCCAGATAAATCCTTCCAGATTTATCCCTCAAACACATCCAGGAGGGAAGATTTCCCCACCAGAGCCAAGTTTGATTCTCCTGATGGTACGAGAAGACCTGGGAAACACCTGGCACAGGGATGGTGCTGGAACTCCCACCCTTGCCCGGCGTTCCCGGGGGCTCCGGCAGCGCAGGGAGCAGCGGGATAAACCCAAGGACTGGAATAAATCCTGACAGCTCTCCTTGCTAACAGCTGAGGTGCTAAATCTGAGCTGACATCTCCTGCAGGAGCACCAGAACCCGTTTGTAACAGCTCTAAACACTGGATCACACTTTGGGGGGAATTTGTTGGGTTTTCCACCTCTTCCCAAAGTGCATCCGGCATCACCGCACCCCCAGCAGGGCTGGGCTGTTCCCTGGTGGCACGGAACCCTCCGAATTCCCAACGGTACTCCCAGATTCCACAGAGCCCTCCAAATTCCAGCTCGATTCCAGATTCCACAGAACTCTCCAAATTCCAGCTCGATTCCAGATTCCACAGAACTCTCCAAATTCCAACTTGTACTCCCAGATCCTACAGAACCCTCCAAATTCTCATTTGTACACCCAGACTCCTCACAAAATCCTCCAAACTCTCCCTGGCACACCCAGCTTCTGCAGAACTCTCCAAATTCCAACTTGTACTCCCAGATCCTACAGAACCCTCCAAATTCAAAACTTGTGCACCCAGATTTCACAGAACCCTCCAAATTCCAACTTGTGTGTGCTCAGCTTCTGCAGAACTCTCCAAATTCTCGTTTATACACCCAGATTCCACAAAATGCTCCAAATTCCAACTTGTACTCCCAGATTCAACAAAACCCTCCAAATTCCAACTTGTACTCCCAGATCCTACAGAACCCTCCAAATTCCAACTTGTACACCCAAATTCCCATCCCGGCGTCATGGGACGGCTCTGATTTTCCTGGTATCCCAAGGAATCGAGGCGGGGAAAGGTCCCAGTAGGGTTAGAGAGGGGTTAGAGGAGAAAGGAAAGCTCAGTACCCAACTCGTGCCTGGTGGTGGCTGCCGGAGCCCTCTCGGCAGCGGCGCTGGTGCTGGCGGCGGCGCTGGCGGCGGTGCTGGTGGTGCTTGTGGTGGTTGTGGTGGTGGTTGTTGTGGTTGTGGTGTCGGTGGTGGTTGGGGTGGTTGTAGGACTGATTGTAGGACTGGTTTCAGGAGTGGTTTCAGGAGTGGTTTCTGGAGTGGTTTCTGGACTGGTTTCCTCCACTGCGGTTGGAGGTGGCCCAGTTGCCTCTGGGAGAGGGAAACACCGGCTTTGTACCTGAGGTGGCATCTCCTGGGCACTGCCCTCCCTGAGGCGGCACAGCACGGAGCAAATCCCGCTGGGAACGCACAGCTGGAGCCCTTTTCCTACCCTTGTCCCCATGCAAGGCTGTCCTGAGCCCATCCCAGGGGCTGGCAGAGGTGCAGGAGCAAATCCCATTGGGACTCAGGGCTGAATCCCTTTTTCTTGTCCCTGGCCCCACACAGGGATGGCCTGAGCCCATCCCAGGGGCTGGAGCAAATCCCACTGGGAACACACGGCTGGAGCCCTTTTCCTACCCCTGGCCCCATGCAAGGGTGTCCTGAGCCCCTCCCAGGGGTTGGGAAAGGTGCAGGAGCAAATCCCACATGGAATGCCAGGCTGAGCCCCTTTTCCTACTCCTGCCCCCCTGAGCCCGTCCCAGGGCTTGGGAGAGGTGCTGGGGCTGCTCCTGTTCCCAAGTTTGATCCCAATCCCAATCCCAATCCCAATCCCAATCCCAATCCCAATCCCAATCCCAATCCCAATCCCAATCCCAATCCCAATCCCAATCCCAGTCCCAGGCCTGAACCAGCTGCTTCTCCTCAGCCTTTCCCCTGCCCATCACCCTCCTGGGATAAACCAGCACTGGGAAAACGCAGCTCAGGTTGGTCCTCACCCCATTGTCCCACGACATTCCAGGAAATGGGATTTAGCTGGAGGAAAACCCACTAATCCCAATAATTCCATTCATCTGCCCCTGCACTCCAGCTCCAGCGTTTTTGGAGCTGCCAGCTCAGCCTGCAGCTTCCCAGCTCTTTCCAGCCTGGAGAAGGAGCAGCTTTGGCATCGAGGGGGGTTTAATTCACTGGGGGAGGGAGGGATGGAGCTCCAGCAGGGCTGCCCCTCCCAATTTACATGGAAATGAGGGTTTGGAACACCCCGAGCTGTCCAGGGGGATAACTGGGAGTGATTTGTTTGTTAATTGTCTCACTCGGGCTGTGATCCCAAGGAAAAGCAGGAATGTGCTGCAAAAAAAGGGGGAAATGTGTCCTTTAACCCATCCAGAGTGGGGTGAGGGTCCCCCAGGGAGGGAGGGGGGCTCTGGATGGGGCTGGAACCTTCCAGCAGAAAACACAGCTGGAATTCAGCTCCAAATACCAAAGGTGACTCCGAGGGGACTCACCCAGGCACACTCAGGTTAAATTATATTTATTATCATTATTCCTGCTGGCCACAGGATTCCAAATCCCTCTGATGGCTGAAGGAAGCCAGATTTTATAAATATCTCCCTCAAACCACAACAGCTCTAGGGAAGCACTTTAAAACCAGTCCTAGGACCAAGCCAGGCTTTTCTTCCCCACCCACCTCATCCCCAAGGAGAGCCAAGCCCTGAAAATCAGAGTCTGAGAGGGGCAGGAGCTCTCTCAGTCCATCTCAGATGCAAAAGTAGAGTTTGAGCAGAGCTGAAAGCACCAGCCCAGGTCAGGGGTGACCCCAGGGCAACCCCAGGTACTCAAAAACTCCAGCCCAGTTCCAGGAGTGCCCCCAGAGCACTCCTGGATCCTCACAGTCCCCCCAAAACTCCAGGCCAGCCTTGTGGATGTCTCCAGAGCACCCCAGGTTCCTCAAAAGTGCCCCAGGAGCAGCCACAGTTACCCCAAAACCCCATCCATACCCAGGGGTGCCCGCAGAGCACCCCCAGCTCCTTAAAAGCACCAGCCCAGCCACTGGGAGCAGCCACAATCACCCCAAAACCCCCATCTGGCCCCAAGAGCAGCCACAGTCACCCCAAAACCCCCATCCGGCCCCAAGAGCAGCCACAGTCACCCCAAAACCCCCATCCGGCCCCAGGAGCAGCCACAGTCACCCCAAAACCCCCATCCGGCCCCAAGAGCAGCCACAGCCACCCCAAAACCCCCATCCGGCCCCAGGAGCAGCCACGCCCCCCAAACCCCCACCGCCCCAGGAGCACCACCAGCCCCAAAAACCCCACCAGCCAGGACGCCCACCCCCCAAACCCCATCCGGCCCCAGATGCAGCCACAGCCCCATCCCCATGCAACCCAACGCCACATCCGGCCCCAGGAGCAGCCACAGCCACCCCAAAACCCCCATCCGGCCCCAGGAGCAGCCACAGCCACCCCAAAACCCCCATCCGGCCCCAGGAGCAGCCACAGCCACCCCAAAACCCCCATCCAGCCCCAGGAGCAGCCACAACCACCCCAAAACCCCCATCCAGCCCCAGGAGCAGCCACAGCCACCCCAAAACCCCTCCCGGTCCTCTCTGACCCCACAGCATCCCCCCGATCTCATGCACCCCGATCCGAAGCCCCCCCCCGTGCACAGCCCGTCCCTGTCCCGTCCCGGGGGGTCCAGCCCGGCCAGGGGGAGGTGACAGGGAGGGGACACAACCAAAGGCTCGGCTTTGCCCTCGCGTGTTCGTGGTGAGCCAAAAAAAACCAAAAAACCCAAAAAACCCCAAAAGGGATTTTTGCGTTTTGCCCTTCTGGGTTTGTTCCGCAAGGACTTGGCGGGGTCCCGAGGC
This sequence comes from Serinus canaria, assembly GCF_022539315.1. Lineage (NCBI taxonomy): Eukaryota > Metazoa > Chordata > Aves > Passeriformes > Fringillidae > Serinus > Serinus canaria. The sequence continues at coordinate 3,812,241 of NC_066339.1, forward strand.
CGCTAAAAGCTTTTCCTGCGCTGGGATTTGTCCCCATCCATCTCCGCGGATTGCTGGCGGGTTTTTGGGGTTAAGAGATTGGTGTCGCCGGGTTAATGTCCCCATTAAGGGGATGGAGCGGCGCCGGAGGCTGGGAACACTCAGCTAATGCAGGCTCGGCATTCCCATGGGAATCCCGGCTCCCCTCGGAGGAAAATGAGACCTCAAAAAGCACAAAGTGAATTTGGGAGCCGGTGGAAAACCTGGCACGGCTTTCCAGCTTCCATCGGGGGTCTCCTAAGAGCAGCAGAAATTCAATTTTAATGCTCCTCCAGAGTTTAGATGATCCGGGATAAATCTCTGAGCATCCCTCATGCACCCAAATCCTCCGGGATTCTGCCCGGCCTGGAGCACCGGGATGAGCTGCCAGAGGCTCCAGGCAGGGTTTGCCCTCCCTGCCCCACTTCCCGGGCTCTGGGGGAAGCGATCCCCGCCAGCAGAGCCGTCACTTCCCATCAGGATAACGGGGGATGGATCCCAGCGAGAGCCGGGAGGGGATGCGGGGATGAAAATCAGCCTGGCAGGAGCGGGGACGGGTGAAGAGTGGGATGGGGTGAGCTGGAAAAGTCGGGGGGCAGGGGGGGAGCGCGGCTCCCGCCGAGAGGGAAGGGGGGGTTTGGTCCCAAAGTGGCCCCGGATGGAGCTGAGGCCTCGTCTGGGAGCTCAGAAAAAATCTGAGAGCTCAGATTTGGGGAGGGGGAGATGGGGGGTGTTGGCTGGGCTTTGGAATCTGTCCCCTAATGAGGGCTGGGGGGATCGCAGGGATCAGAGGGATCGCAGGGATCAGAGGGATCACAGGGATCAAGGGGGATTTCAGGGATTTCAGGGATCCAATATCCCCCAAAGTAAAGGGATCTCAGGGATCAGAGGGATCACAGGGTCCAATATCCCCCAAAGTAAAGGGATCTCAAGGATCAGAGGGATCAAGGAGGATTTCAAGGATCCAATATCCCCCAAAGTAAAGGGATCTCAAGGATCAGAGGGATCAAGGGGGATTTCAAGGATCCAATATCCCCCAAAGTAAAGGGATCTCAAGGATCAGAGGGATCAAGGAGGATTTCAGGGATCCGATATCCCCCAAAGTAAAGGGATCTCAGGGATCAAGGGGGATTTCAGAATCCCATGGAGCTGATATCCCCCAAAGAAAAGAGATCTCAGGGATCAAGGGGGGGTTTCAGGGATCCAATAGACTCCAAAGAAAAGGGATCGCAGGGATCAGAGGCATCAAGGAGCATTTCAGGGATCCAATATCCCTCAAAGTAAAGGGATCTCAGGGATCAAGGGGGATTTCAGACATCCCATGGATCTCATATCCCCCAAAGAAAAGGGATCTCAGGCATCAAGGGAGATTTCAGGGATCCGATATCCCCCAAAGAAAAAGGATCACAGGGATCAAGGGATCCAATGTCCTCCAAAGAAAAGGGATCCAATGTCCTCCAAAGAAAAGGGATCTCAGGGATGAGAGGGATCAAGAGGGATTTCAGGGATTTCGGGGATCCCAGGGATCCCATATCCCCCAAAGAAAAGGGATCTCAGGGATGAGAGGGATCAAGAGGGATTTCAGGGATTTTGGGGATCCCAAGGATCCGATATCCCCCAAAGAAAAGGGATCTCAGGGATCTGACAGTCCCTTCCCGGGGTCCCCTCTGGCTGGTGACAAAAATCCCAAAGGGACACAGGAGACCCAGGCTGGCATTCAGGACCTTTGGGAAGCCTGGGAATCCCATCCATCCTCCTAAAAACGGCCCCAGGCACGGCATTCCCGAGCTTTGGGGAGGAGCTGGAATTGTTCTCCTGCATTCCCAGGGCTTGGACAGAAAGTTTGGGGTCAGCATGAAGCACCTGGAATTTATGGGATGGAGGGAAAATCCCCTTTTCCAGCCAATTCCCCATCCCCAAACCGGGCAGCTCTTGGGAATTGCTCCGAGGGGGAAGAAATCACCCGGGAAATTTGGATTAAAAACCACCAGCAGCAATTCCCAGCTCTTTATCCCATTTCAGCCGAGCCAAACGAGCACTCAGCTCTTTAATTGCCTCCCTTTCAAGGCTTTTTCCCTCTCCAAGATCCATTATTCCTTCTCAGGGAAGGATTGGGGGGCAGATGATGGATTGAAGATGCAGCAATTAATTTCACTAATGAGAGATGCTGAGCTCTTCGCTGCCTGCCCAGCCCGGAGTGAGCAGTTAAAATAATAAAAAATAAAAGTCCAAACCTTCCACAAAAACCTGTTTGAAGCTCAGATTAGGGGGGGAAAAAATCCCAGAGAGGGAGAATCCTGAAAGAAAACCAGGATTTTTTAAAGGGAAACTCTAAATAAAAGACATAAATCCTGCTCAGGGTAGGATAATTCATGAAAATTGTCTTTTTTTTTTGCAAAATGCAGGAAACAATCCCAACATGTGCTGCCTTTTAATTATTTAAAGATGCTTTTAATGCCTTTTTGGGCTGTGGCAACAGCTTTCCCTGGGGTGTGTCTACAAAATAATGAGGCTTGGAGAAATTGGGATGAATTTTTCATGATTTTTGATGGTTGGGCCGAGGACATTGGCCGAGATTTATTTTTAATTCTCCCGGTTTTTACCAAGAGAATGGAATGGAGAGCCCATGGATGTGAAGTGCTGAAAATCTGATGTGGAAAGGGAAGAAATTGGAGAAAAAAAGGGGGTGATGGAGCAGAAAGAGAGGGCTCAGAAATTCCTTCTGTTTCTAAAATGAAAAATGGGATTTTTCTCCTCAAATTCCCATTGATGGACAGAGAAAAGTCAGGATTTTCCCTTTGAGTCTGAACCCGATTTCTTTATGCTCCTCAATGAAGTTTTTTTCCATAAAGATGAAAAATCAAAAATCCAGTTTTGGATTTTTTTTTTTCCTGCTCAGAGCATAAATAAAAACTCTTCTTGAACCTCCTCCTTTTCCCAAATCTCCTCTCCTGTCTTCCAAAGCCTGGCTTAGAAAGGTGAAGCTTTTCCTGAGGGAAAATCCCTGCACTTCACTTCCATTCCATCACCTGCTCTGGTTCCTCCTGACCCCGTGTCAGGTTTTCCCTGGAAAATGAACTTTTCATTCCCTGTCAGCACCGGGAGAATTTTCCTGCAATTCAGGACAAATTCCATAAAAATCCACCTGAATTTTTGTCCATAAAAGGACAAAATTCCATAAAAATCCACCTGAATTTTTGTCCATAAAAGGACAACATTCCATAAAAATCCACCTGAATTTTTGTCCATAAAAGGACAAAATTCCATAAAAATCCACCTGAGCTGGGTCAGCCAGTGGAGATGGGGAAAGGTCAGGGAGGATTTCTGAGGATTTTTTGGGAAGGGAATTTTCCATGCCCTGAGTCCCCTCCTGGAGCCTGGAATGGGGAGGAAGATGAGGCAGCAATTCCAGACCTCCAGCTCCACTTCCCAGCTCTCCAAAGTGTCATTTCTCCTTTTGGAAAAGGGGGAAAAATGGAGGGATGGGCTCTGGAGAATCGGGGGATTGTCCCTGAAATCACAAAGAATTCCAGAGGGGCAAGAAGTGAATGGAATGATTGGGTGCTGGGAGAGATCAGGCAGTGATTCCAGAGTTCAGCAGGAGCCTCTGGAAGCAGGAAAGGATTTGGGGTGATCCTGATCCACAAAGAAAATCTGGATTCTGTTGGCTGAGCCAAACCCTGGATGGAGAAGGAGCTGGAGGAGAGGGTGATCCTGATCCTGAATTTTTTAATCCTGAATTTTTTAAATTTTTTCAGGGATTTGATGTTCATTTCCAGGATATTTAATGTTAATTTTCAGGATTTTCATGTGCATTTCACCACCTAAACCTGTTATTCCTCTTTTTTAGGGGGGGAAGGTGGAGGAAGAGGAAAAGACAGGGAGGAGAAAAATTGGCATCTGTTCAGGAATGGGGGGAAAAAAGGCAAAATAATATCGGGAAGAGACATTGCTGCAGCAAAATCCAAGGAAAAGGAACATCCACGAGGCAGGAAAGTGAATCCTGCACTTGGATCCCTCGGGAAAACCTTCCCTGGGAAGCTGTTCCTGCTTGGAATGTGCAGAGGCAAAGCTGAGAGCCTGGAGCTGCTGCTGCTCCCCCCCAAAAAAAAAAGCTTTTATTGGGAATGAGTTTGGGACCGGCTGGGAAATTCCCTGAGGTGGGAAAAGGCTGATTGGAATGTGGGGTGTGGGGAAATCAGAATTTTCCGAGTTTGGGAGAGTTGGAATGGTGGTGTGGGGATGAAGGGAGGAGCTGGGATAACCGGGATGGGGTTTTCCATGGGAGGAGGGGGAGGAGGAGGAGGAGAAGGACGAGGAGGAGGAGGAGGAGGAGGAGGAGGAGGAGGAGGAGGAGGAGGAGGAGGAGGACGACGACGATGAGGAAGAGGACGAGGAGGAGGAGGAGGACGAGGAGGATGAGGAGGACGAGGAGGATGAGGAGGACGAGGAGGATGAGGAGGAGGAGTTGGAGGAGGAGGAGGAAGACAAGGAGGACGAGGAGGACGAGGAGGAGGAGGACGAGGAGGACGAAGAGGACGAGGAGGAGGAGGACAAGGAGGAGGGGGAGGAGGAGGAGGAGGAGGAGGAGGAGGAGGAGGAGGAGGAGGAGTTGGAGGAGGAGGAGGAGGTGGAGGAGGAGGAGGAGGAGGAGGACGAGGAGGAGGAGGAGGAGGAGGAGGACGAGGAGGAGGAGGAGGAGGACGAGGAGTTGGAGGAGGAGGAGGAGGAGTTGGAGGAGGAGGAGGAGGAGTTGGAGGAGGATGAGGAGGAGAGGAGGAGGAGTTGGAGGAGGAGGAGGAGGAGGAGGAGTTGGAGGAGGAGGACGAGGAGGAGTTGGAGGAGGATGAGGAGGAGGAGGAGGAGTTGGAGGAGGAGGAGGAGCTGTCCCTGGTGCTGGAAAAGTTCTTTCCCTGCTCCCACGTTTTGGGAATAGCAGAAGGAGGAGGGCAAAGGCAGCAGAAGGCTCCATGCAGAACATGCACAGCTGAAATTCCCGCTCAACCCTTCCAATGGACACCGGGAACGGGAGGAATCTCCTGGATCGAATTTAAAAATCCCAAATTTCCAGCTGCGATCCCACAGGGGCTGGAAGCCAGAAATGTTCTGGGTTTGGTGGGGTGGGGATGGAGAGGGTTAAAAAGGGAGAGGGGTTTGTGCAGAGTTGGGGTTAAAATCCTCTGTGAGAGGGGGAAAAAACCAACTTTAATAGGGGAAAAAACCCCACTTTATTAGGGAAAAAATGCCTCTCTAATAGGGGAAAAAAACCCCTCTTTAACAGGGAAAAAACCCACTTTATTAGGGAAAAAAACATTTAATAGGGGAAAAAAAACACATTATTAGGGGGAAAAAAACCACTTTAATAGGGGAAAAAAACCACTTTAATAGGGGAAAAAATCCACTTTATTAGGGGATAAAAACCACTTTATTAGGGAAAAAAACCTCTCTTTAATGGTGGAAAAAAACGACTTTAATAGGGAAAAAAACCCAGTTTATTAGGGAAAAAAACCTCCTCTTTAATGGGGAAAAAACCCACTTTAATAGGGAAAAAAACCCCACTTTAATAGGGGAAAAACTCTACTTTAATAGGGGAAAAAATTCTACTTTAATAGGGAAAAAACCCCACTGTAATAGGGGATAAAAAACACTTTATTAGGGAAAAAACTCTCTTTAATGGGGGAAAAAAACACTTTATTAGGGAAAAAAATGCCTCTCTAATAGGGGAGAAAACCCCTCTTTAACAGGGCAAAAACCCACTTTATTAGGGAAAAAACACTTTAATAGGAGAAAAAGCCCCCTTTAATAGGGGAAAAAACCCACTTTATTAGGGGAAAAAAATCCACTTTATTAGGGGATAAAAACCACTTTATTAGGGAAAAAAACCTACTTTAATAGGGGAAAAAAACCCCACTTAATTAGGGGGAAAAACCCAATTTAATAGGGGAAAAAAATCACTTTATTAAGGAAAAAACCCTTCTTTAATGGGGGAAAAAAAACAATTTAATAGGGAAAAAAACCCCACTTTAACAGGGCAAAAAAACCATTTTAATAGGGGAAAAAAAACACTTTAATAGGGGAAAAAAACAGTTTAATAAGGGGAAAACCCTCTTTAATAGGGGAAAAAATCCACTTTATTAGGGGATAAAAACCACTTTATTAGGGAAAAAACCCTCTTAAATAGGGAAAAAAATCCACTTTATTAGGGGATAAAAACCACTTTATTAGGAGGAAAAACCCACTTTAATAGGAGAAAAAATCACTTTATTAAGGAAAAAACCCTTCTTTAATGGAGGAAAAAACCAAATTTAATAGGGAAAAAACCCACTTTAATAGGGGAAAAAACCCACTTTAATAGGGGAAAAAAAACACTTTAATAGGGGAAAAAAACCACTTTAATAGGGGAAAAAAATCAATTTAATAGGGGAAAAAAACCACTTTAATACGGGAAAAAAAACAATTTAATAGGGGAAAAAACCCACTTTAATAGGGGAAAAAAACCACTTTAATAGGGGAAAAACCCCTCTTTAATGGGGAAAAAAAACCAATTTAATAGGGAAAAAAACCCACTTTAATAGGGCAAAAAAACCATTTTAATAGGGGAAAAAAAACACTTTATTGGGGAAAAAACCCAATTTAATAGGGGAAAAAATCCCATTTTAATGGGAACTCGACTCTCCTTGGGGCTTGCCCAGCCCTCGGCCGCTGTGGTTTGGTTTTCACGTGATTTTTAAGCCTGGCTTAGCGACCTTTTAATCTTGGCCTGCCCCGCTGTGGAGCCGCCCCGGCCCCCTCTGTGCTGGAAGGATTGAAGTGCCCAATTGGCGTGGCCATTGGAAGGGTTTTAATTAACTTCTCGGCTTAATTGGCAGCTTAATTGGCAGCTTAATTGGCAAGCTCCGCTGCCCCCATGCCGGTTACCTCCGGGTACGGTACCTGGGCTTGGCGTGGCTTCGGAGGCAGCGCCAGGGATAGAGAGAGAGAGGGGGAAAAATGGGAAAAATGGAGAGAAAGAGGGAAGAGAAAAAGACAGGAATTTATCAAACGGCCCCGACGCGCCGCCGGGACACTCGGAGTCATCGGAGAGAGGAGAGAGAGAGAGGGAATGGGGTTAAATCCAACGTGAGACGGCCTCTGGAATGTAGGAATGGGGATAAAGTGGGAATCTGGGAGGAACTGGGAATCTGGGATAAACTGGGAATCTGGGATGAACCAGGAACTGGGGATAAACCATGCCAGGGAATCCGGGGTAAACCAGGAATCAGGGATAAACTGGGAATCAAGGATAAACCATGCCAGGAAATCTGGGATAAATCAGGAATCGGGGATAAACCATGCCAGGGAATCTGGGATAAACCAGGAATTGGGGATAAACCATGCCAAGAAATCAGGGATAAACCAGGAATCAGGGATAAACCATGCCAGGGAATCTGGGATAAACTGGGAATCGGGGATAAACCATGCCAGGGAATCTGGGGTAAACCAGGAATGGGATAAACCATGCCAGGGAATCTGGGATAAACTGGGAATCTGGGATAAACCATGCCAGGGAATCTGGGATAAACCAGGAACCAGGAAATCTGGGATAAACCAGGAATCAGGGATAAACCACACCAAGGAATCTGGGATAAACCAGGAATCAGGGATGAACCATGCCAGGGAATCTGGGATAAACCAGGAACCAGGAAATCCGGGATAAACCAGGAATAGGGATAAACCATGCCAGGGAATCTAGGATAAACCAGAAATCGGGGATAAACCAGAAATTGGGGATAAACCATGCCAGGAAATCCAGGATAAACCAGGAGTAGGGATAAACAAGGAATCAGGAAATCAGGGACGAGTCAGGAATCAGGAATTCAGGGATAAACCATGACAGGAAATCTGGGATAAACCAGGAATTGGGGATAAACCACATGAGGGAATCTGGGGTAAACCAGGAATCTGGGATAAACCATGCCAAGAAATCAGGGATAAACCAGGAATCAGGGATAAACCACGCCAAGAATCTGGGATAAACCAGAAATTGGGGATCAACCAGGAATCAAGGAATCTGGGATAAATCAGGAATCAGGGATAAACAAGGAATCAGGAAATCAGGGATAAACAATGCCAGGAAATCTGGGATAAATCAGGAATAGGGATAAACCATTCCAGAGAATCTGGGATAAATCAGGAACCAGGGATAAACAAGGAACCAGGAAATCAGGGATGAATCAGGAATCAGGAATTCAGGGATAAACCATGCCAGGAAATCTGGGATAAACCAGGAATCAGGGATAACCCACACTAAGAAATCTGGGATAAACCAGGAATAGGGATAAACCATGCCAGGGAATCTGGGATAAACCAGGAATAGGGATAAACCATGCCAGAGAATCTGGGATAAACCAGGAACCAGGAAATCCGGGATAAACCAGGAATAGGGATAAACCATGCCAGGGAATCTAGGATAAACCAGAAATCGGGGATAAACCAGAAATTGGGGATAAACCATGCCAGGAAATCTGGGATAAACCAGGAGTAGGGATAAACAAGGAATCAGGAAATCAGGGACGAGTCAGGAATCAGGAATTCAGGGATAAACCATGACAGGAAATCTGGGATAAACCAGGAATTGGGGATAAAACCATTCCAGGAAATCTGGGATAAACCAGGAATTGGGGATAAAACCATTCCAGGAAATCTGGGATAAATCAGGAATTCAGGGATAAACCATGCCAGGGAATCTAGGATAAACCAGAAATCAGGGATAAACCAGGAATCAGGGATAAACCATGCCAGGGAATCTGGGATAAACCAGGAACCAGGAAATCCGGGATAAACCAGGAATAGGGATAAACCATGCCAGGAAATCTGGAATAAACCAGGAATAGGGGATAAACCAGGAATAGGGACAAACCATGCCAGGGAATCTGGGATAAACCCCACCAGGATCCAGGTTAAACACCCAAGAGGGGGCAGAGGTGGCACTGAGGTGGCAGCAGTGGCATCGAGGTGACAACGGTCTCGTTAAGCCGAGGGTGTTTAGGTCTAATCCCAACTAAACCCGGGTTTGGGTTTTGAGGCTGAATTTCGAATTTCCCCTCGGTTTTTCCTTGCTTTTCCCACCTGATTTAAACTCGGGAAGAGTCCGGTGAGCAGGGAACCCCCTCGGAGCACGAAAATGGGATGAATTTCCTTAATCTGCTTTTTTTTCCTTAAATCCCAGCCTCGTTTCTCCCTCAGCTTGGCAGGAAGTCCCATCAAAGAGAGCACAGCTCACCCGTTTCGTGCTGTACCTCGTGTTTGGAGGGCAAATATGGGAGAAAATCACTGAAATTTTATCAATTTTTGTGTTCTGACAGCCAAACTTTGTCTTTTTGGCAGCACCAAACCCCACGGAGGGGGTTCCTTGTCTTGTCCAGCAGGTTTGGGCACCACCTGATATTTCCAATTACATTAAATTGATCCAAATCAATTAAAATTTGATTAAAATTTACACCATGACTGATATCTCGCTGTTATCAGCGTCCAAAATTTGGGTGTGAACCGGCTAAAAATTCCATTTTCAGCTTCAATCCAACCCCTGAGCTCTCTCAATTCCTTTTAAAGCAATTCCAGGCCCCTCTCGTGTTTTCCTTGGATGTTTTCTCCCCTCCATCCAATAAATTTTGCTGGATCCCACCCCAGGGGGGGGTCGGGAATGGTTTTATTCCCACGGGATCTGGGCAGGAATCACTTTCCCCACTCAGAGCCATTAGCTGGGATGGGGGATGGAGGGAAGGAGAGAAAACCCCATTAAATCCCAGCTCTAACCCAATCCCAGCTCTGTCAGCCGAGCCTAAAGAGGGGGGAGAGCCGCCCTTGGCTCCCTCAGGGCTCCAGAACTTCCACTTAAATTTGATGGATCTTCCACAAGGGAAGTTTGATCTGATTATGGGGCTGAGATTGGGGCTCTGGAGGCTTTTAGGGTCAGGTAACACCCATGGGGTGACAGAGAGGGGACACCAGGAGTTTTATCTGATTATGGGGCCGAGATTGGGGCTCTGGAGGATTTTAGGGTCAGGTGACACCCATGGGGTGACAGGGAGGGGACACCAAGTTCCCTGTACTCAAAAATCCCCCAGAGCTGCCCCTGTTGAGCTGATCCAGAAACACAAAGGGGCAAATCAGAGCTTCCCCCTCAGCACAAGGAGAGTGAGATCCAAAATCATGGATTGGCTTGGGTTGGAAAGAACCTCAAATGCCACCCAGGGACATTTCCACCATCCCAGGTGGCTCCAAGCTGACCTTGGACACTTCCAGGGATGCAGGACCATCCACAACCTCTCCCTTCCAAACCCTCCCTGTGAGGAATTCCTTCCTGAATCCCATCTCATCCTGCCCTCTTTTGGTAAAAAACCATAAATTCTACAGAAATCCTCCTGCTCCAGGGCACACAAGGAATGTCCCTCCCTTGGGGACAGCCCCCAGGTCACCTCAGCATTTGGCCACTTCCACCTCTGCACGAAAACCTCAGTGGCCATCGCTGTCCTGCACTCCTGGTTTTTGGGGTTCCTTGATGCAATTTTTGGGCTGTCCTATGGCCCATCGTGATGCCATTTTTGGGTTCACCACAACGCCATTTTTGGGGTTTGTCACATCCCTCCACGATGTCATTTTTTGGCTATTCCATGGCCTGTCAAGATGCCATTTTTGGGGTTGCCACATCCTGTCATGGTACCATTTTTTGGCTGTTCCATGGCCTGCCATGATAACATTTTTGACTTTTGTCACATCCTGTCACAATGCCATTTTTGGGCTGTTCCATGGCCTGTCACAACACCATTTTTGTGTTTGCCACATCCTCTCACAATGTCAATTTTGGGCTGTTCCACAGCCGGCCACGATGCCATTTTTGGGCTGTTCCATGGCCTGCCATGATAACATCTTTGATTTTTGTCACATCCTGTCACAATGCCATTTTTGGGCTGTTCCATGGCCTGCCATGATGTCATTTTTTGGCTGTTCCATGGCCTGTCACAATACCATTTTTGGGGTTGCCACATCCTGTCATGGTCCCATTTTTTGGCTGTTCCATGGCCTGTCCCAATGCCATTTTTGGGGTTGCCACATCCTGTCATGGTCCCATTTTTGGGCTGTTCCACATCCTGCCACAATGCCCTTTTTGGGGTTGCCGCATCCTGCCACGATGCCATTTTTGGGCTGTTCCACATCCTGTCCCAATGCCATTTTTGGGGTTTGCCACATCCTGCCACGATGCCACTTTTGGGGTTGTCACATCCTGTCCCAATGCCATTTTTGGGGTGTGACACATCCCTGTCCCCTCAGCCGAGCCGGGTGCTGCCCTTACCTTCATCCAGCAGCGCCGGCGAGTCCTCCATCAGGATTTCTCCCTCTCCCACCTGGGTGCGGGCGCGGAGCCTGAAGCGGTAGCGGGAGATGGGGTCTGACCTCTGCACGGTGAACCTCGTCTGGTTGGGGGACAGGTTCTCCACCACCATCCTGCCCATCCGGGTCCCGTTAACTGCAGAGGGAAGGCAGGGCAGGCTGGGCTCAGCCTGGGCCAGGAATTTTGGGGTGTCCCTTTCGTCCCTCACCCCCCAGGGGGTCTGTGAGGTCACCGTGGGGTCACTGAGGGGCTCAGAGCTGTGGCTGCTCTTGAACATGGCCAGGTTGGGGCACTTGGTGACATCCTGGCTTGGGGACCTGCTGAGGGAGACCTTCAGGTGCTCTCTACTGCCCCAGGCTCTGGGGTATCACTTCCTAAATCTTGTGTTTGGATGAGCACCAAAACGACTCTGGCTGCAGCTAAAATCCTCCTAAATCCAAGATCCAGCTGATTTTCCCTCAAAAACTGAGTCTGGGGAGCTGCTGAGCACCCACCCCCTCCTTGGTTAAGTGGAGATGTCTCCACCTTGTCCCCTCACCCCGGGGAGGCTCTGTGGGGTCACTGTGGGGCTCAGAGCTGTTAAATACTCCCAGTTTGGGCCACTTGGGGACCTGCTGGCGGGGACATTCAGGTGGGCAGAGAAGGCTCAGGGTCATTCGTGCTCTGGGTATCAACCAATTTGTGTTGGGTGAGCACAAAAATCCCTCAGGCTGCACCGAAAATCTTCCTAAATCTGAGATAAAACCAATTTCCTTTCAAAAATTGAGTCTGGGGAACTGCTGAGCACCCACCACCCCCCCTAGAGATAGCCAGGACCCCTCCTAACACCACTTTGTCCCACCATGGAAATCTCCAGTTCCTCATGGAGAGGAAAAAAGCAGGAAGGGAAGAAATTTCCTGATTTATCCGTGGGAAGAAGACGTGGGACGTACAGGGTTGGTATTGGAGGGTGTATCCCGTGATGATCCCGTTGGGATGCTCGGGGTGGTCCCACTCCAGGTTGATGACTTCCAGGTTGGGCTGTCGGATCCGCAGGTACCTGGGGGAGCTGGGCACTTGGAGGGGAGCGGGGAGGAGAGGGGAGAGAGGAGAAAACACACACGGGGTAACGAAGCTGGCACCCACCATGGGCACGGCCACACCCTGGCCACTCACCCCAAATGGATCACGCCAGGATTTATCCCAAAAAACAGGAACCAGATGGATTTTTTGGCCAAAAAACCCCATGGGATCCTCCAGTGAGGCCACAGAGCTGGAATGCAGCTCCAACCCCGCTGCTCCTGTTGGATCCAAACTTCCCGGCCTTCCCATCCGAAGGTTGGGAAATTTTCATCCCAAAAGTTTCTCCCTTAGAGGAACAAAAAGCATCCCGAAAACTTCTCGGAACTCCAGCCCTACTTCTCCTCTTGGACCCAAATTTCCTGACCTTCCTTACGCCCCCCACACGTCCCAAAGATTTCTCTCAGAATCACAAAAAGTATCCCAAAAACTTCTCCAACTCCAGCTGCTCTTGGTCCCAAATTTCCTGACCTTTCTTACATCCCCCCACCCATCCCAAAGTTTCCATCCCACAGATTTCTCTCTCAGATTCATTATAAATATCCCTAAAAACTTCTTCAACTCCAGGTTCTCTTGGTCCCAAATTTCCTGACCTTTCTTACATCCCCCCACCCATCCCACAGATTTCTCTCTTAGAAGAACAATAAATATCCCAAAAACTTCCCTGAACTCCAGCCCCATTTCTGCCTGCTGGAAACAAATTTCCTTACACCCCCCCTCCTCCCATCCCAAGGTTTTCACCCCAAAGATTTCTCTCTTAGAACCCCCAAAAGTGACTTCTCTTTTCCCAAAGAATCCCTGGGAAAGAAGAATTCCAGAGATCTCCCCCAGGGAGCTGCTTCCCCCAGCTCCTCACCCTAAGGAATATCTGGGATTATCACTGGAAGGAAGGAAAGAATTATCCAGCCTGGAGTTAAATTATTCTCCTGATTTCCTCCTAATTGCGGTGTCTTAATTGGGGGAAGAGCGATGGGAGAGCTCAGGGATTTATTTTTAGCGGTTCAGGATATCCTTCAGCCTCCTCAATGTCAGTTTGAGTCGATAAAAGGGCTTGGAAATGTAGGAAAATATAAAATCTGCATTTTCCCCTTGATAAGAGTAAAATCTGTAATTTTTAATTAATAATTAATTAATTAATAATTAATAAATAAATAATTAATTATTAATTAACGCCACCCTCATGTCCTTATCGTCACCCCAAAGGTTCCAGAGCCACCCCAAATCCCCTAGAAACAGGGTCACAATGCCCCTGCCTGCAAAACCTACAATATTCCTTCTGAAACAACCTCAATTATCCACAGAAAATCCGTAAAAAAATTGGGATTTTCCCCAGGAATTGTGAAGGAAGAGACCGCACTGAAAGGAAGAGCAAAGGGGAGACCCCAAAATATTTTGAGACAAGAGTTGCAAATGTTTTCTTGCGTTTTTGTGACCTTCTGTGCCTGAACTCCTTCCTGTGCTGTAGGAAAAGTCACTCCCAGCCGTCGGAATTGCGGCTCCAACTCGGAATTATCGGCGTGTCTAAAAATAGCTCCTGTGCCAGCGACAAAATTAAACCCTGGAGTTCATCCTTGACACAAGAACGAGGTGCTCTTGCCTTAAAAGCCTGGCAGTGGTTCCTGAAGGTCCTGGGAAGGTTTTCCTGCTTTTTCCAGGATGGATCCAACCACAGCCACGTCCCCAAACCGCGGCTCGGGGACGTTTCCAGCTCAGGCAGCCAATCGAGGGCACTGAGCTGTGCCTAGGAAAGGGTTTTGCAAATATTTCTCTTGTTCAGCCCAAAATCTTCTTGGATGAGGTGTCCACACCCCCTGACTGAGGGATTTTTGGGAATGCTGAATTGGGTCAGGAGCCAACTCCAGCTTTGCCTTCAACGATGACACTCGGCTAAAATCCCTCCTCAGGAGCCGCTCAGCTCCTTGGATCTGCTCCACCCAAACCTCTCCCAGCAGGAAAAAAACTTCCCTGTGGGAACATACCTCCTTCAGGGGTGGGGAATTCCTTCATTTCGCTGCGGGGCCCGTCCCCTCGGCCGTTGGTGACCACCATCTCCAGCTTGTAGTTGCTGTAAGGGAACAGCCGGGACACGATGCCCCGGTTGCGGTCTCCAGGAAAACTCACAAACTGCCGTTTTTTGGAGACCCACAGGTTCTTCAGCAAGCTGCTGTCTCTCCAGAAATAGGCCTTCAAGAAACAGGCAGGCCAGGTGATCCCTTTAATAAAGGGGGTTTTTTGGGGGGTTTTTTTTTAGGTGTTAAAAAAGCAGAATTTTGTCTTCAAGGGTGGCTCGAGGGTGTGGGAGTTTTTAGAGGGGTTAGTGAAGCTCCATGAGGAAAATCAGGGTGCTATTCGAGGAAGAGGCTGAGCAGGAAGTTAAGAGCTCCCCAAAACATGGAGCAAAACCAATGAGCTCAGACTAAAGCTGCTCCTAATTCCCAAAGATTAAAATCCAAGTGGTTTTCCCTTTCTGCTGATGGTGGACAAGGAAAGGTGGGACACACCCAGGCACGAATAAAAGCCTGAATTTGGGAATTCTCTCATTCGAGCTCCTGACTGTAAATCCTATTTCATGCCAAAACAAGAATTTGGCATTTTCCAAATTTTCCATTCAGAAAATCCCTCAGATCCAGGAAAAGTGGAGCCAGCAGATGATTGGATTGGGAATGTTGGGATTCTGAGGTTTTGGGAAAGTTTTAACGCCCCTGCTCAGGGTTTGGCTTGGTTTGAATGGCTCCATCCTCTGTGCATCAGCAGCAAATATAAATATTAGATGGAAGTCTGGAAAGATTGATAAATATTAAATATAACCCTGGAAAGACCCAGAAAATCACAGATCCACGCCGGCTTAGCGCTCAGTTAGTCCTGACCGCAGGTTTAGGCTTTGCAAGGGTTGTTGATCAGTAAAAAATGCTGTCAGTGTTTTGGGGATGACACAAAACCTGATTTGGTTGGAGTCATTCCCTCAGGGCTCCTTTGCTCCATCCCAATCCCTCCCTGTTTTCTTGGAGCATCCCAAATCCTGCAGCCAAGCCCAGAGGAAGCCACAGGAGACATCCCCAACCCCATCCTGACACCCCAAAGAGCAAATCCTTGGAGCTGCCCCAAACCCAAATGCTCCTGGTGGAAGTTTTCTGTCATCCCCACATCCAGCAGCTCCAGCCCTGGGAGCCAGCTGGGAATTTTGGGAGGTTTAGCTGTGTTAATGGTCAGTGCTGGGCGGGGATTTGGGATTGGGGAGTTTGGGATTTGCTCACTCGGTACTCCTTGAGCTGTCCCTGGATGGTGTCCAGGTGCACCCGGGTCCAGGTCAGAGCTATGGCTGTGCTGTTTAACACTCTGATCCTGATATCCGTGGGCGCAGCCTTGGGATCTGGGCGGGCAGGGACAAAGCAGAGAGGCCATTAGGAACCTGGAATGACCCCGGAGCTCGGACAGATGGACAGCTGGACAGCTGGACACCCCCTGCTGTGCTTTTCCCATCCCAAATCCCGTGAGCAGCAGCCCCACCCTCTTCCATGGGAAGAAAGTGAATCCGATTTCACTCCTCCGACCATCAGGACATTCCTGACCCAGCTAAAAGGGGAAATTCCTGCTGCAGGGAAGGGTCTGGCTCACCTCCCTCTCCAGGTGAGACATCCCAGCATGTCCAACCTTCTCCTTCCTCACCTGTCCCAAAGTTGGACCCCAAAGATCCAGAAAAACCTCATTTCCATATTTTTAATCATAATTTAGTCAGTTTGCTGTTGATCCCCTTGGGATTTTACCTCCTTCCCACAGCTTCTGCTGTGTGGAGAGATCTGGAGTGAAGCAGCTCGGATCTGATTATTTTTGGGACAGTTTTTGTGGATTTTTGGGATTTTTAACCCATCCCACCCCTCAAACAGAGGCAGAAGCAGTTTGATCTCCCTGCTTTACCTCCATACAGCACACACACAGTTGGAGGCTCATCCAGATCCTCCCAAACCTCCAAATTATTGCAGAAATTTCCAGAAGAAATTAAAAAAAAAAACCCTAGGAAGGCATAGAAAATTGAACTAGGTCCAGTTTGCTTCCAGTGCTTTGTCTTGCCCTGATTCTCACTTTTTCACCCCATTTTCCTTGCCCTGTCTCCTCTGGGAGATGCCCAGCTGGAGGGGGTGCTGTCTGTGCCATCCCAATCCCAAAATTCCAGCTTTACTTCCAATTTCTGTGCCCTGCTGGTGCCCCTTGGCTTCAAACCCAGGGTCATGGATGGTCACCTGGTTTATCCCAGAATTCCAGCTTTACTTCCAGTTTCTGTGCCTTGTTTGTGTCCCTCGGCTTCAAACCTGGAATCTCCTGCCTCATCCACCCATCCATACTTCCTGAAAAATCCAGAAGTCCCACAGCCAGGGGGACTTCCATAGCCCAGGTGGCCACAGACAGGGACACCTCCCAGAGCCCAGGTGGCCACAGACAGGGACACCTTCCATAGCCCAAGTGGCCACGGACAAGGACACCTTCCATAGCCCAGGTGGCCACAGACAGGGACATCTTCCATAGCCAAGGTGGCCACAGACAGGGACATCTTCCATAGCCCAGGTGGCTACAGACAGGAAGATCTTCCATAGCCAAGGTGGCCACAGACAGGGACATATCCCATAGCCCAGGTGGCCAAGGACAGGAGGATCTTCCATAGCCCAGGTGGCCACACATAGGGACTCCTCTCATAGCCCAGGTGGCCACAGACAGGGACACCTCCCATAGCCCAGGTGGCCATGGATAGGGACAACTCCATAGCCCAGGTGGCCATGGACAGGGACACCTCCCATAGCCCAGGTGGCCACAGACCAGGACACCTCCCATAGCCCAGGTGGCCATGGATAGGGACACCTCCCATAGCCCAGGTGGCCATGGATAGGGTCACCTCCCAGAGCCCAGGTGGCCACAGATAGGAAGATCTTCCATAGCCCAGGTGGCCATGGATAGGGACAACTCCATAGCCCAAGTGGGCACAGACCGGGATACCTCCCATAGCCCAGGTGGCCACGGACAGGGACACCTCCCATAGCCCAGGTGGCCACAGACTGGGACTCCTCCCACAGCCCAGGGGGCCATGGACAGGGACATAGCCCAGGTGGCCACAGACAAGGACACCTCCCGTAGCCCAGGTGGCCACAGACTGGGACATCTTCCATAGCCCAGGTGGCCACTGAGAGGAACACCTCCCATAGCCCAGGTGGCCATGGATAGGGACACCTCCCATAGCCCAGGTGGCCATGGATAGAGACACCACCCATAGCCCAGGTGGCCACAGACAGGGACAACTTCCATAGTCCAGGTGGCCACGGACAGAGACAACTTCCATAGCCCAGTGGGCACAGACAGGGACTCCTCCCATAGCCCAGGTGGCCATAGACAGGGACTCCTCCCATAGCCCAGGTGGCCATGGACAGGGACACCTCCCATAGCCCAGGTGGCCACAGACAGGGACACCTTCCACAGTCCAGCTCCTCCAAGCCTTCTCCAAACTAAAAGTGGATTTTTGTCCCAAATCCCTCAGTGCCTCACCCACATCCAGGGCACTCCTCGCCCTTGGATGGACCCGTCCCCAAAATCCCACCTGCAGCTGTGGGAATACTCACAATCCTCCCCGGAGTAGCCGATGTAGGTGTCGGGCTCGGGGGCTCTGCCGAAGTCGTTCTCGGCCTGCACCTTGATCTCGTAGGGGACGAAGA
Organism: Serinus canaria; assembly: GCF_022539315.1. NCBI lineage: Eukaryota > Metazoa > Chordata > Aves > Passeriformes > Fringillidae > Serinus > Serinus canaria. The sequence goes on from NC_066339.1 coordinate 3,830,385, forward strand.
TGGGCGTGTTCCACACCACGTGCCGCGCGCTCCGCACCGTCTCGTTGTGCCAGCTCCCGCGGGGGTCCCGCCGCCGCCACCTCACGATGTACCTGAGGTTGGGCCCGTAAGCCTGAGTTGCGTTCAGGGGCTTCGGTGGAGGGAAACAGAGAAGGAGGAAAATAAATTACTTTTTTTTAAAAAATTGGATTTTTCCGCCAAGGAGAACCCAAAGTTCTGCTCAGCAGTGGGGTTGTGTTCCAGGCTCCATCAGCAAATCCCAAAGGAGGACGAGGCTTTGTCCCCAAGGAGAGGGAGAAGGAGTTCTTGCCCTCCAGAGCCATGGCAGGACAGTGAAATTTTCTCCACAAAAATCCAAGATTTTATTCCTGGAACGGTTTGGGTTGAAAGGGATTTAAATTCCAAGCCCCTTCCATGAGCAGAGACACTTCCTGTGTCCTGTGTCCTAGCCCAGATTCCCTATCTATATATTATATAAAATAAATCAAATATGTGCACAATATCTGAATTATACAATATTTATTCCATATCTACTGTCCCCCTATTCCAGCCTCTGTTCCCGCTGCCATTCCAGCCCTCCCCACGGCTCATCCCTGATTTGTGGCTGACACCTGCTGGTGCAGGGAGCAAAGCAGGAGCAGCCCCATGAATCCTCTGAGCTGCTCAAGGACTCGACTTCAGGTCACCCTCGGGAAGCTGAGTCTGGCATCCGGCATCTTCGGATGTCACGTCTTTGAATTATTTCATTTTCAATTTTTTAAATTATTCTTTTTATCACAGCGCTGAAAATGGCATTTCTTGTGCCTTCTGCTTTTTATTTCATGGAATCCTGGAGTGGTTTGGGTTGGGAGAGACCTGAAATCCCATTCCACTCCACCCCTTCCGTGATCCCAGGTTGCTCCAACCTGGCCTGGGACACTTCCCGGGATGGGACAGCCATGGATTTTCTGGGAATTCCATCCCAGCCCCTCCATATCCTCCTGGTGAAGGTTTCATTCCCAATATCCCACCCATCCCTGCCCTCTGGCCCTCTGAACCCATTCATTCCCCCTCATCCCACAGCTCCATCCCAAAAGGCATCCAAGAAGAACTCACGGTCCACGTGATCTCCATGTTGTTTTTTTGGGTCCCTGCCCCTTGAACTCCTGTTGGATTTATTTCAGGACCTGAAATCCACATTGAAAACCAAAACAGTGAATTTTTCCAATGTCAAAAAACAACCACTGAGGGGTTAAAACCCCACAAGCCAAAAGTCCTTCCAAGGCAGGAGTTAATGGCCTGGTTTTTCCAGAAGTTCCCATTCAGGTTAATGGGACACGAGACTCTCAGTCCTCTGGAAAACCAGGCCATTTATTTAGGAGGCTCTTTTTTGTCCCCTAAATGTCCTCAATCTTTGAAAGGGAACCATTGTGGAGGGAGCAGAGTTTGTCACTCTGAGCCTGAATCACGGCGGGCGCTGTTGGGAGCCAACACTAGATGCCAGCAGATCCTCCAAAAATCACCCTGGAATGGGTAAAGGAAGAAGTGCAGCAGAACTGCTGAAATTCCCCTGAATTCCTCCTGTGGAATTTTCCCAACTATTCTCTGACAAAGCACTGAGCAGACAAACTCAAATCTTTTTTGTGGATTGGAGCTTGTTTTGTTCTTTTTGTCGGGGAATTTGGGTGGGAAGGGATCTTAAAAATCACCCAATTCCACCTTTCCCTATCCCAGGCTGCTCCAAGCCCCATCAAACCTGGCCTTGGACACTTCCAGGGATCATGGAGCAGTCACATTTTTTCTGGATAATCTGTGCCAGGGCCCTGCCACCTCCCCAGCATCAACCAGCTTTAACAGCAGCCTGTTAACAATTTATACAATTTTACTCAAGTCTGATTTTCCTGCAGATTACCGAGCTTCCTTAGTCTGAAAGGACCGGAAGGATTCTTTAAGGAATCTTTTCTTTAAAGTAAAAAAAGGAAAACCAGGTTTTTCTATAACAAATGAGTGACTTTTACACAAACCTACCCTGAAGGACACACCACCCCCAGCCTTGAGAATTCCACAGAAAATTCCCCAGAAAATTCCCCCGCCGCCCTTGCCAACCGATTCCTGGGATCGAGGGAAGAGCCTCCACGGAGAGGGGTAGATTCCAAGGACAAAAAAAAATAAATAAAACCTGGGAAAAACTCACGTGCCCCGTTGGTCTGGTAGCGCTCGGAGGGCACGCTGGGCACGCTGCTGCCCACGTCGTTGACGGCGATGACGCGGAATTGGTAATTGACGTACGGGGACAGGCTCAGCACGGCCGAGTTGACGCTCCCGGGGTACCTGGAGTGGTCGTGCCACACTCCCGGCTGGAAACGATCCTCCTCGAACTGCACAATGTAGTCTGGGAAGAGCAGGGAGAGGTGGGTGAAGTCTTGGAATCTCTGAGCTCACCGTGACCCTGAGATGAGTTACAAATCTCTTTTTCCCAGCCCGGCGGTCGAAGGAGTCAGAGCTCTTCAGGTCTCGTTCTCAAAGTTGTTTATTGTTTCTTGTCTATTAAATTCTCCTGGCCTGCCAAGGTTCACTCAGCAGCTCAGACAGAGGCACTCTGACCCCCTCAGGGTGGTGTTATCACACTAAAAACCACCTGTACTTTACCATCACTTCCCAACACCTCTCACCCGTGTTAGACAGTGAGCTTCTACTCTAAACCAATGAAAAATGCCAACATCTCAAGGTTGTTCATTGTTTCTTATCTATAAAATTCTTTCTCTGACCAGCAGCTCAGACAGAGGCACTCTGACCCGCTCAGGACAATGTGATCTTTTCATACTAAAAATTACCTGTACAATATTTACAACTACTTCCCAACACTTGTGTTAGACAGTGAGTTTCTACTCTAAACCAGTTTAAAAATGCCAACATCTCAAGGTTGTTCATTGTTTCTTATCTATAAAATTTTTTCTCTGTCCAGCAGGACAGACAGAGGCACTCTGACCCGCTCAGGACAATGTGATCTTTTCATACTAAAAACCACCTGTACAATATTTACAACTACTTCCCAACACTTGTGTTAGACAGTGAGTTTCTACTCTAAACCAGTTTAAAAATGCCAACATCTCAAGGTTGTTTATTGTTTCTTATCTATAAAATTCTTTCTCTGTCCAGCAGCTCAGACAGAGGCACTCTGACCCGCTCAGGGTGGTGTTATCACACTAAAAATTACCTGTACTTTATTTACCATCACTTCCCAACACCTCTCACCTGTGAGTTTCTACTCTAAACCAATTTAAAAATGCCAGCATCACCCAGAAGATGGAGGCTGGGAAGAAGAAGGAAAAAGGACAAGGCACACCCAAATTCCTCCATTCTATAAACCCCAAAAATCTGTTTTTCACCCTCTGATAAATTCACTGTCATTCCACTTAAACTTTTGTGGCTTTTAAATCTTCATGGAAAGGTTGGTGATTTTTTCCAGGGGTCTGGGGCTCTGTGCCAAGGTCTCTGAGCCGCCCAGGAAGGGGCTCAGGCCTCCAGGGCAGCCAGAGGGATTTCCCAAATTCCAACATGAAAGGTTTGGATGGGAAGGGATTTTCTGTCCCAGGGATTTTGGGGACAGGGGACAGACCTGTGATGGGGCTGTTGTTGTCATCTCCAGGGATCCACGTCAGCCTCACGCTCCTCTCGGCCAGATCCGTCAGCTCCAGGTCCCGGGGCTGGTCAGGTCGTGCTGTTGGAATGGGATAAATGGGAGGCTGGAATTGGCCCAGGAGCAAGTCCCAGTTCCCATCACCTCTCCCAGCCCCGTGGGCAGGACCTGCTCCAGGGCACAATCCACATCCTGCAGCTCTTTAGGGGGTCGGAGTGACTTTTAAAATATAAATGTGGTCATTTCTGACAGTGGCTTGCCTGGAAATCCTGTCTTTCCCAGGAAAAATCCTGTCTTTCCCAGGAAAAATCCTCCTTTCCCAGGAAAAATCCTGCCTTTCCCAGGAAAAATCCTCCTTTCCCAGGAAAAATCCTCCTTTCCCAGGAAAAATCCTGTCTTTCCCAGGAAAAATCCTGCCTTTCCCAAAAATAAAAAATAAAAAATAGGTGGGGAAAGCACCGGGTGCTGCTTTAGGGGGATTTGTGACCTTACACAAAGAAATGTAAATGAACAGCAGAAAAAGGACACAAAACCTTAGTGGAAAAATGAATTTTTGAGAAAATTCCCCATTTTTAAAAAATGTGATCACAAGGACCAGCTCATGCAATACCAGGGATAAATTCCAGGTTAAAAGTAGGGGATTCCATGCTGGGATTTTTTTTTTTTCCCCATCAGGATTTTCAAGCACAGGTGAAGGGATTCCTGCACTCAGGAACTGCCACCGTGAGACACAAAATGTGGTGGAACAGGAGCTTTCCACCCCTCTGGTTGGGTTTTCAAGGACAACTTGGATGGAACTTGGAAAAAATCAGCTGCTTTGAGGACAGCTTGGAGCTTCAGGTTCTTCAGGGAAAACCTGGAAGCCTCAACTCCTTCAAGGACAACTTGGGTGGAATTTGGAGCTTCAGGTTCTTCAGGGACAACCTGGAAGCCTCAACTCCTCCAAGGACAACTTGGGAAGGACTTGGAGCTTCAGGTTCTTCAGGGACAACCTGGAAGCCTCAACTCCTTCAAGGACAACTTGGGTGGAATTTGGAGCTTCAGGTTTTTTGAGGACAACCTGGAAGCCTCAACTCCTTCAAGGACAACTTGGGCAAGATTTGGAGCTTCAGGTTTTTGAGGACCACCTGGAAGCCTCAACTCCTTCAAGGACAACTTGGGCAGGACTTGGAGCTTCAGGTTCTTCAGGGACAACCTGGAAGCCTCTTCTCCTTCAAGGACAACTTGGGCAGGACTTGGAGCTTCAGGTTCTTCAGGGAAAACTTGGAAGCCTCAACTCCTTCAAGGACAGCTTGGGAAGGATTTGGAGCTTCAGGTTCTTCAGGGACAACCTGGAAGCCTCAACTCCTTCAAGGACGACTTGGGCAGGATTTGGAGCTTCAGGTTTTTCAGGGACAACCTGGAAGCCTCAACTCCTTCAAGGACAGCTTGGGCAGGACTTGGAGCTTCAGGTTCTTCAGGGATAACCTGGAAGCCTCAACTCCTTCAAGGACAACTTGGGCAGGACTTGGAGCTCCAGGTTATTCAGGGACAACCTGGAAGCCTCAACTCCTTCAAGGACAACTTGGGCAGGACTTGGAGCTTCAGCTCCTTCAACCTGGAAGCCTCATCCCCCATTTTTTCCAGCTGCCACCCGTTTCTCTTGGAGTTACTGCTGAGGGAAAACCAAAACCCAGGTGGGCAATGAAAGGAAGGCGAGGAATTAGTGACGATTACCTTTGGGTAAATCTCTCAACCGGTTAGCGGGGATGGCTGCAAGGTAAGACAGTGCTTGTTAAACCGGGTTAGTTTAAGCTTGGGTGGCCAAAGGAGGACCTGGCAAACATAAAGTTCCAGATTTCAGCGGGATTTGATCCACTTTGGGAAGCAGAGCAGGAATATCCTTCCCCAAGTGCCCCCACTCGTAGCTGGCAGCAAAAGGGAAGTATCAGTTTGGTGTGGGGTTAATGAGCCATTAAGGGAAAGGAGGGGAAATTAATCAACCCCAGGGGAATTATTTGGGATTTGGGATTCCTGGTCCAGCTGTGGAGGGACACTGGCAGGTTGTGGCATTCCTGGGAATCTGAGGTGGCCAGGGGATGATAAATCCCTGTTTGGCAAGCAGAGCTCGCAGTGGCACAAATGGGGAACGGGGTGAAGTTTGTCCCTCCCTGTCCTGCTAAGGGGACACGCAGAGGGGACACACAGGGCCAGGAGCAGCTGGCTCAGCCCCAATCCCATCCCTCAGCACCCCACCACCCCACCAAATTCACCCCCAAATTCAGGACTTTTCTCATGGATCTTCAACATCCACCTGGGGATATTCTGGCCACAATTCCTGTTTAACTTTTTGCCCTCAAATCTCAGATTTTTTGCAGCATTTCAGTGCCATCATCCAGGACAAGGCAGCGAATCCTGCGACAACAGAACCCCTGCTCTGCCAGCGCCTCCCTGAGCATCCAGGGGACAATCTTGGAGCCCAGATTCCCCTTCCAGCCTGACCTTGAGGTTGGGGTGTCCTGTTCAAAGCCAAGCACTCAGCTGTGGGGTCAGGGGGGCTTTACCCAGCACGGTGAGATAGGCCTTGGCCAAGTCCTTGTCCAGCTCCGTGCTGGCCACACACGTGTAATCGCCCTGGTCCTTCTCAGTCACGCCATAGATGGTCAGACCATCCTCTTCCTTCTTCATCCTTCAAGGAAACAACGTCCCAAAATTCTGCCCCAACACGTTTAGGAAGCAGTGTTGAAGGCTGGATGTTCCCTGACAAAATCCAGCTGGAAGCCCAACCAGAGCAGGAGAACATCTCCGGTCTGGAGGTTTTATCAGCTGAGGATGTGCTGGGTTATTCTGGGAAAGCTCATTTCCTAAGGAATCACGCGCCCTGGGGCCTATCTGGGGAATAATCACATTTTTAGGACAACAGCCAACCCTGGGCTCGTGCCCTGGGATCAGATCTTGCCTCACAAGAAACAGGAGTCAGGTAGAGAAAGGAAATTAAAGCTGTGCCAGCCACAGCAGAGAAACATTAATTCTGGAGTGGCTCGTTATGAATTCCCAGGTTTTATCAAGATGTCCTAAAATATATGAGAATAAAACCCACAGCAAGGTCTGGATTTACTGATAAATCAGCTGGAATTGCTGGAGGGAGCCAATGAGATTAAAAGTGTCAAAACCATCAAATGTTGCTTAGGTGGGAACTCAATATTTATCCCTGGGGACACCTGGAATGTTCTGCTAAAAATCCAACAATTCTGGGAGAAAAATCATTGGAGTTTTTGGGCACAGACCTGTTCCCCAGGTACAGGGGGGCATCGTCCTTCAGCCAGGTGACCATGAGCCGCAGCGTGGGGTCGTGCTTGACGCGGCAGTGGAGCCGGGGCATGGTGCCCCTCTTGACCACCTGGTCCTCGGGGCCCCTCACGATCCTGGTGGGGTCTGTGTGGGGTCACAAACAAAGGGACACGTTCCAAACTCCTCAGGACCCCTCATGATCCCTGTGGGGTCTGCATGAAGTCAGGGGTTATCTCCCAAACTTCTCGTGTCCTCCCGTGATGCTGGTGGGGTCTGCACAGGGTCAAGGGTTAGGTCCCAAACTCCTCAGGACCCCTCATGATCCCGGTGGGGTCTGCATGAAGTCAGGGGTTATTTCCCAAATTTCTCGTGTCCTCCCATGATGCTGGTGGGGTCTGCACAGGGTCAAGGGTTAAGTCCCAAACTCCTTGAGTTCCCTCACAACCCCTGGGGTGTCAGCACGGGGTCACAAACAAAGGACACACCCCAGACTCCTCAGGTTTCCTCACAATCCTGGTGGGGTCTGCACAGGGTCAAGGGTTAAGTCCCAAACTCCTCAGGACCCCTCATGATCCCTGTGGGGTCTGCATGAAGTCAGGGGCTGTCTCCCAAACTTCTCGTGTCCTCCCATGATGCTGGTGGGGTCTGCTCAGGGTCAAGGGTTAAGTCCCAAACTCCTCAGGACCCCTCATGATCCCGGTGGGGTCTGCAGGAGGTCACAAAGGGTCATATCCCCAAACTGTGGGGCTTGGCTGAGGGGCTCAATGGAGAGCAGGGTGACTTGGGAAGGACAAGTACAGTTTGTCCAGCTTTGAGCAAATAAATTAATTGAACGAGTCATTAATTCGTGCTGAGCCTTTAAAAGAGCCCCTTTTTTTGGAGTCAGCAGCAGGATTTGCTGAGTGGGGTAAAAACAATTCCAAAAATGTTTTATTGTCCTCAGCTAACCCAGAGGAGCACTTGGGGTCAGTGTTGGCGTCGCTGATGGCATCTCCCAGCCTGACACCCAACCCAAACCCTCCCACCATCCCCAGTCTTGGCTTTTCCCAGTATTAAAATGGAATCTCCACCATTTCAAGGCTCCTGACCTGCTGGAAGATCAGATCAGCCCCAACCAACCTCCCTTCACCTCAGGGGTTATTCCTGACGCAACTTCCAGAAAATCCAAGATTTTGGCACCCCCGTGCCCCTACCTTTGACCTCCAGGCGGACTTGGGCCTCAGCTTTCCCCAGGATGTTGGTGGCCACGCAGGTGTAGATTCCCTGGTCCTCCTTCCTGGCCATGAACATCTCCAAGCTCCCGTTCTCGTGGGCTTTGTAGTTGCCTCCATCCAGCGTGTTCCCCTGGCCGTTCTTAAACCTCCCAACACCACAAAGTGCTGTTGGAAGGGAAGGAAAAGGAGGAAACCCCCCCTTTCCCACCCCTCAGGATGGAGTGGGGTGGGATCCGGCTCTTACCAGCGCAGGGTGGGGATGGGGGACCCAAAAAAGGGACAATCCAGGCGCGTCCTGTTGTTCTGGATCACCCTGATCAGCTGGTTCCGGGGGCCCAGGATCCGGGGGGGAACATCTGCCAACCACCAAAATTCCAGCCATGGAGAAGAAGGAAAAAATGGATTCTGCAGCTCTTATCCAGCCTTTTCCCTGGTTTTTTGGTTCATTTTTCCTACTGGCTGTTTCAAAACCCAGCAGAGCGTCTCCACTCCCGCCCACCCCACCTTCCCTCTCCTTCCAGCCTCGTTTTGTGACTCGTATCCCTGGATTTGCCCAGCCTTTGCCTGGTTTGAATCTATGGCAATGGATTCCTGCTCCAAAGCCTGGGTGCCTTTGTGCATTCCCTCAGAGCAGCAAAGGGGAAAACTCATGGAAAACTTTGGCAGGGAAAAGAGAGCTTGGAAAAACCAGGGCGAGTGACTTTTACATGGGAATATGGTAAGGGGACACAGGGAATGATTTTAAACTAAAACAGGAGAGTTCAGGTGGGATATTGGGAAGAAATTCCTGGCTGGGAGGGTGAGGAGGGGCTGGGATGGAATTCCCAGAGAAGCTGTGGCTGCCCCTGGATTCCTGGCAGTGTCCAAGGCCCGGAAGCACAGGGCTTGGAGCACCCTGGGATAGTGGAAGATTCCATGTCCCCCCTTCCAAGTGGGTGGAATTTTAGATGAATCCCAGAACCAACAGGTTGGAAAAAGGTCGGAAAATGTTTCCAGCAAAGTTGGAAAAGACCTTTAAGATCATCAAACCCAACCAATGACCCAACACCGCCTTGGCACTAAGAGCCACATCCACCCTTTTAAGATGAGCTTTGAGCTGAGCTTTGAGTTCCCTCACAACAATCCTTTCCAGCCTCGGATTCCATGGAAATTTGAGTTTTGGGTGCTCCCATTCCCTCAGACTCACCCAGCACGCTGACGAAGGCGTTGGCCAGCAGGTAGCCGTGCTCGTTGGACGCGTTGCACTGGTACACGGCGCTGCTGCCGATCTGCGTGTCCCGGAACACGATGGTGTCCCCGGCCACCTCCCGGCTCGGGTTGGGGGGAGACGCTTCGAAACAAGGACAGCTCCTTCAATTCGGTTCCAAACCGAAAATCCACCCCAGAATCTCAGGGAGTGTCCTCCCAGCTCAGCCCAGCTCAAAGCCGGTGATGGTGTGTGAGCTCCACAGACACAGCTGGGAGCCACTGGGTGAGCGGAGCCCATCCCAGAGAAGTGGGGGTTCACGTGGGTGTTGGACCCCACCAGCAGCTCTGGCCCGTGCTCAGCCAGGAGATCCTTGACTGGGACTTGGGCTGGGATTTGGGCTGGGATTTTGGTGGGATTTGGGCTGAGATTTTAGAGAAGGAGGCAACTCTGGCTCATGCTCAGCCATGAGATCCTTGGCTGGGATTTTGGTGGGATTTGGGCTGAGATTTTAGAGAAGGAGGCAACTCTGCCTCATGCTCAGCCATGAGGACCTTGATTATGATTTTGGTGGGATTTTGGCTGAGATTTTAGAGAAGGAGGCAACTCTGCCTCATGCTCAGCCATGAGATCCTTGGCTGGAATTTTGGTGGGATTTGGGCTGGGATTTTGAAGAAGGACGCAACTTTGACTCATGCTCAGCCATGAGGACCTTGATTGGGATTTTGGGGAGATTTTGGCAGGGATTTTGGAGAAGGAGGCAACTCTGGCTCATGCTCAGCCATGAGGCCCTTGGCAGGGATTTTGGTGGGATTTGGGCTGACATTTTGGAGGAGGAAGCCACTCTGGCTCCTGCTGAGCCAGGATAACACCTTGGCAGGGATTTTGGCAGGGATTCTGGATTCTGGACTCTCTCCCACACTCACATTCGATGGGCTCTCCGTTCACCAGCCACTGGATGGACGGTTTGGGGTTGCCGTTGGCGCGGCACACGAGCCTGCCGTCCTCTCCTGGGGCCAGGATCAGGTTCTCCGGCTCATCCAGCCAGTAGGGAGCAGCTGGAAAACAGCCCCGCCCCGGTGACACAGGGACAGAGGCACCACCCCCAAATTCCCCCCTCCAACGCTCCCTGAGGGAGGAAGGTGATGGAAAAACCAAGTGGGTTTCCCAGGATTCGGTGAAGGAGGAGAGACCCCTTTCCCTTTTCCATGCCACACAAACCCACCACCACTTCTATCAGAGGGTTCCCATCTCCCGCTGCTTTTGGGATCTTTTGGACAAGATTTAATTCAAAAAAGGGATGAGTTGGATGGGATATTGGGATGGAATCATTCCTTGGGAGAGTGGGGAGGGGCTGGGATGGAATTCCCAGACACGCTGTGGCTGCTCCATCCCTGGCAGCATCCAAGGCTGGGTTGGATGGGGCTTGGAGCAACATGGGATCATGGAATGTGTCCCGGAACTGGGCGATCTCTGACGTCCTTCCAACCCAACCCATTCCATGATTCCCTGAAGAACACAGACCCTTTCCCAGGGAAAGGCGCCACTGTCCCTCCCAGCATTCCATGAATGTCCCCTCCCGGCTCCAGGCGGCCAGGACCCAAAGAGGGAAGGTAAAGGTGACGTACCCTTCACTCTCACCGAGATCGTGTGGCGGATGCTGCCCATCTTGTTGGAGGCCAGGCAGAAATATTCCCCGGAGTCCTCCTCGGACACGTTGGAGATGCGCAGGGCCTTGTTGAAGTTCTCCAGCTTGGTTTTACCCACCGGGAGCTCCCCGCCTTTCTTGTACCACATGATGTCCGGCGCTGGTCTGAGGAGAGGGGGGGCAGATCAGAGCTTTTCCGAAGGCGAGGGAATGACTCCCAACTAAAGAGTTGTGATTCCTAAATAACAGTGAAATTCCCATCCTGGGAACCACCAAAACCCAGGGGGAAGGGCTGATCTAACTGGTGGGCCGCCCTCCTTCCCATCCCCGCCCCTAAACCACAGCCCTGAGCATTCCCAGCAGGTCAGGAACAGTGTTCTCCTCCTGATCCTCCTGGGAATGCGGGATCATGGAATTCTGGAATGGTTTGGGGTGGAAGGGACCTCATGGAATTCTGGAATGGTTTGGGGTGGAAGGGACCTCACAGCCCATCCCTGACCATGGCCTGATGGTGTGGGCTGGACCACGAGCCCAGGACACTTCTGGGGGACACAAATGTCCTCCCCCAGAGTGTGGTGAGGAGCTCCTGGGAAATTCCCAAATTTTAGGACAAACCAGTGATGCTTTATCCTTGGACAAGGATCTGAAAACACCTGGAAACCTCAGCATTTCCATCTGCTCATGGAGCAGGTTATGGGAGCGCTGTTAGCAGCTGAAAAGGAGGGAATGATCCCTTTTTCCCAATCCAGGGGTGATTCCTTGGGCTGATCCCGCTGGGAATTGCTGGGAATCTCCCTCTGTGGGGTACATACACTCCGGAGGCGATGCATTCCAGCAGGAGATCCACCCCTCGGAGCACCATCTGGCTGCTGGATGTTCCATAGGGATACATGAAGCTGGGAGTGGTTTCTGAGATCCCTCGGGCTGGAATCAGTGGGAGAGAAGGAAAAACAAAACAAAACCAAAAATAAAACAAAAAAAAAGGAAAAAAAAAGAAAACAGAACATGGTCATTTAAAAGTCTCCAGGAATTCACAGAAGGCGTCACCTCCCCGGCTATCCCGGGATTCTGAACTCACCCAGGAATGTGCCTGGAAAGGGAAGGAAGGCTAAAAGTGAATTTGGGATTGAAAAAAACAAGGGGAGAGAGAGGAATTTTGGCAGGCAGGGGAGAGAAGGGGCAGCAGAGGGGACTGAGCGTTGGGGACGGTCCCCATTCCATCAGTTCCTGCTTTTCCTGCCCTCCCTGCCTCTGGAAAATGGGCTGGAATCAGATGGAATTGGGGAATCTTGATGGATGGAACATGTAATGAAGGACAGGAGGAAAAATGGGCACGGAAAGGGTTTGTTCGGACCCGGAGCTGCTTTTCCACAGAATTCTCCAGGATCCAGAGCATTCCCAGGGCTCCAGCAGCACCAAGGAAGTTTTCCAGCTTTCCTGAAAGCCTGGAAGGATGGATCCCCTTGGAAAGGGACGGTTCAGCCACCAAAATGACCCATTTAGGGCTGGACAGGGAAGTTTAATGGGAAAAAAAACAAAGGGAAGACACGAGGCAATTCCCTACGGATCCACATTAATTATTCATGGAAAAAATTCCATTAAGGAGTGGAATGATTGACCTAGATCTGGATCAGTGAGGACGAAACAGGATGAGATGGGTGGGAAAGCAGCAGTGGCAGGGATGGAAGTTATGGGATTAGGAAAGGGATGGGATGGGATGGGAACAGGGACACAAAAAATCCGGGAGTGATCCATGGGGAGAGACCAAATTTTCCTTGGCTCAACGAGTGGGAGGATTTTGGGAATTTTGGGAAACTTGGGAAGGAGGAGGGGAGTGAGGATGGGGGCTCTTCCTGGAATTCCCACCTTAGGGAAGGAAAACCCAACGCCAGGATTCATCCATGGAATGTTTGGAATTGGCTCCACGCCCCCATCCCGCCGCTCCGCGCGCTCTCCCAGTTAGTCAGTTATGGATTAATGGATTACCAGGGCAGGAAAATCCCAACTTTATCCCAAAAATCCAACTTTTCCAGGTCTGTCTGCATCCCTGCTCCTGGTTTAGTCTCGTTCCCGGTGAAACCAGCTCGACCCATCCCATCCCAGAGCTCCCAAACCTCCACCACAACTGGGAGCTTCTCCCAACAAATCAGAAAATGGGAATTAATTATTTTATCAGCCAGTATTGGCTTTGATCAGGATTTATTCCCACTCTGGATCCTGTGGGATAACTGGAAGCGCTAAGCAGAGCAAGCTGGATTTTACAAGCCTGTATTAACGATGGCAATTAAAAATCAGGGAGATTAATTAGTACCCTCCTGGCTTTAATGAACCTAAGGACAGCATGGAAAAAAACTGATTTTTTTTCTCCTCAGCACAGCATTATTAATAAATAATAAATAGCAATTAATAAATCATAAATATTTTGATGTTTCTAACAGGGAGCAGCCAGAAATTCCCTCAGAACCAGAGGCTCTGAGCATGTGGAAGTTCCAGCTGGAAGTGCCAAGGTTTTCCTCATCCCTCTGGATGGATCCAAGCTGGAAAAACAAATTCCAGGGGCTGTTTCTTTCAGCTTAAAAAGTGACTCTGCTCCCAAGCTTTGCTGTGAACTGGGATCTTCCCAGAAATATCTGATTCCCATCCCAGAGCTGCCAACTGCCCTTTTCCCATCCAGAATTCCTCCATCAGCTCTGTTTTCCAGGGATGTGCTCATCCCAACACATCCCAGCTGCTCAGCCCCGGCCTCAAACAGCCTCAGGTTTGCCAAAAAAAAAAAGAGAGGAAAAGGGACAAAACAGGGTTTTAATTCTATTAAAAGGGGGGGAAAAAGTAGGAAATTCTGCTAATGAAATATTCCATTTTTCCTTTTTGGATTGCTTTTCCCTGATAATTGCCCATGGAATTCTGGGAATCATCACTCCAAGGCCTGGGGACAAGGGGTGGGTGACACTTCCTGTGGTTATCCCGGCCCTGGAGAGGAATTTGGGACAAGTGTCCCACAAATCTCCCATGCTCCACATCCCCAGTAGCAGATCCCCCATTCCCAAGCTCAGGAGAATCCTGGGAATGGAATTCTCAGCCTTCCAGACCCCTTTTCCAGCTGCCTCTGGAGCCAAGCTGGGATCCTGGGGATCTGCACCCCAAGGAGGAGCAGCCAAGAGCCCCAAATCTCCCCAGCACCTCAAATCCTTGGGATTCACATCCCTGTCCACATCCCAAAGCTCCAGAATTCCCAGCCAGGTCATTCCAGGGAGGAATGCTGGGGCAGCCACAAGGACTGAGGGGAAGAATTGTCACCCCCATCTCATTAATTATTGAGCTAATTAAGGCCTGGGTTGGAGTCCAGGTCTGCACAGGGGTGGGAGAGGGGGATCTGAACCCTCTGGAGCCAGGAAGTTTTCCAGGGAATGTTACAACTTGAGCAGCAGGAAGTTTCTCCTGTGCACCCATGAAACGAGGGGCAGAATGGGATTGTGTGGATAAAATCCCAATTTTCCTGATGGAGTGACTCTCAAGATCCCTTTTCCCTGAACAATGGGAAATCCAGAAGCCCAGGAAAGCTCTCCACTGGAATTCTCTTTGTCCCTCTCCCATCTCTTGTCCCCTCCCTTCCAGGTGGTTGATGCTGCTCCCACCAAAGCTGATTTTGCTGCCAATCCCTTTTCCCAACCATTTTTCCAAGCATTCCCAGACTGTCCAGCCCATCCCAGCACTTCCTCCCAGGCTGATTCTGCTGCTGAGCCTTTCCCAGCTCCTCAGCTCCCTCCAAACCCTCCCAGGATCCCAAGGTGCCCTGGCACATGGAGAGCTCTGCTCCAGCTCTCCCAGCTCCCTCCTTGTCCCCAAAAGTCCCCACGGGATGGGAATTGTGCCCTGGGCTGTGCCAGGCCCCAGGGAAGCTCCGGCTCCACAGGGATTTCACTCCAGGACACGCTGGGGACAGCAAGGGACATTCCCAGAGCTCTCCCCGCACAACCCAAAAGCAGCAGGAAGGGCAGGAAGTGAATCCTGTCCAGATCTGGGAACAGTTGGAATCTGGGGTGGCTTTGGAGAGGTGGTGACATTCCCAGGATTCCCAAACCTGCCCCATCTCCTGCTCCCTAAAATCCCTCATGGCTGCCCTTCTTATCCCAACACATCCCTGACAATTCCAACCCATTCCCAGGGCAGCCATCCTGGATTTTTTTGTGCCTGAAGCATCATTTAGGATTTTGGGACGAGCTTCCCCCAGAAGGGGCAGAATCCAGAGGGAATTCCCTGCCCAAATTAAGGATTTTGGGATGAGCTTCCCCCAGAAGGGGCAGAATCCAGAGGGAATTCCCTGCCCAGATTAAGGATTTTGGGATGGGATTCTCCCAGAAGGGACAGAATCCAGAGGGAATTCCCTGCCCAAATTTAGGATTTTGGGATGGGATTCTCCCAAAGGGCACAGAATCCAGAGGGAATTTCCCATCCCAGCAAAGGGCAGGATCCTGTGGAAGCATCCAGCTCATGTCTGACCTCTCTGCACAGGAATCACCCAGATTTCAGGAAAACCCAAATATTCCTCTTTTTTCTTCCTTTTTTTTTTTTATCCCTGCCTGAGTTCAGCTGGAAATCCCAGGAATGCTCCTGCTGGAAATGTTCTTCTGGAGACACGGAAAAGAGGGATGAGGATCTGACGTTTAAATCCCGAGCTTTGCTCAGGACAGGAGGGACAAAACTCAGCTCAGCCAGACCCTATAAACCCCAAACCTCCCAAGCTGGGCTTAACTCTCTTAAACCCCGCCCAGCAGAAATGGGGAACTTTGTGGGGTTTTGGGGTCGCTTGGAGGGATTTATGCCCATAAATTTTGGCAAAGCTGAGGCCACGATGGGGACATGGTGACAGCAAAAGGGACACGGGCAGGGAATGTGGTCAGTGGGGTTAGGCGGGGCTGGGTTAAGCCGGGACTCCCAAAGCCGGCGTGGACTCACCGCGGTACATGGCGGGGGAATTTCCTAAAGACGTTTCGTTATGGGACTTCTCTGCAAGTGAACAAAACACCGTGAGCAGCACCGGGGACGGGGGGGACAGCCTGGGAAGGGGACACGGGAATTCCCAAAAAACAGCCAGGATGGGGACACGGGGAATTCCCAAAAAACAGCCAGGATGGGGACACGGGGAATTCCCAAAAAACAGCCAGGATGTGGACACGGGGAATTCCCAAAAAACAGACAGGGTGGGGACACGGGAATTCCCAAAAAACAGACAGGATGGGGACATGGGGACATCCTAAAAACAGCCAGGATGTGAACACGGGGATATCCTAAAAAACAGACAGGATGGGAGACATGGGAATTCCCAAAAAACAGACGGGATGGGGACATGGGAATTCCCAAAAAACAGCCAGGGTGGGGACATGGGGACAACAGCCAGGATGTGGACACAGGGACATCCTAAAAACAGCCAGGATGGGGACATGGGGAATTCCCAAAAAACAGCCAGGATGGGGACATCAGGAATTCCCAAAAAACAGCCAGGGTGGGGGTCACGGGGACATCCCAAAAAACAGCCAGGATGGGGACATGGGGAATTCCCAAAAAAACCCCAAAGATATGACAGGGTGGGGGACATGGGGACATCCCAAAAAACAGTCAGGATAGAGACATGGGGAATTCCCAAAAAACAGCAAGGACAGGGCAAGGCAGGGAACATGAAAATTCCCAGAAATCAGCAAGGATGGAGAGGGTGAGGAACACAAAAATTCCCAGAAATCAGCAAGGATGGAGAGGGTGAGGAACACGAAAATTCCCAGAAATCATCAAGGATGGGACAGGGTGAGGAACACGAGAATTCCCAGAAATCAGCAAGGATGGGAGAGGGTGAGGAACACGAAAATTCCCAAAAATCAGCAAGGATGGAGAGGGTGAGGAACATGAAAATTCCCAGAAATCAGCAAGGATGGGACAGGCAGGAGCAGGGATCCAAAAGCACTCGGAGCGCGGCGCCTTCCAGGACAAACACAGGAGGAGCAGCAGGAAAAGGGGCTGATTTCCCTCTCCAAGGGGTGGGAAGAGCTAAAAGTGTGGGAATTGTAGAGCAAATATTTCCTTGGAATCTTTGGGAAAACCCAAATTTCGGAGCAATTTGGAGGGAAATTTTTTTTTTTCCCTCTGTTTTTTGACTGCAAAAATTCCATATTCCAGCTGCTTTTTCCCATGGGATGGACACAGCTGGACAATGATGTAGGAAGGCAAGGAGGAGATGAAATAATAATAATAATTATTATTTTGTTGTTATTATTGGAATGATTTAAATCCCTGATTCCCTACTCCAGCTTTGCACCGAGGAGGAGCTGCTACACGGAGGTGGAAAACTCAGCATTCCCAGGTTCCTCTCATCACATTCCTGCTCGTTCAAGCTGCCAGGAAATCAAATTAAATTCCTCCCACCAACATTCAGGAGCGCCTGGTGCTTCCCAAAAAACCACCAGCAACTCCCAGTTGGATCTTCCTGGGAATGCTGGGAATGGGTGGGAGCCCACTGGTGGTTGATGTTCGTGGAGGATTTTGTCACCTCGAGCCCCTGTGGCAGCTCAGGGTCCTCGTGTCCCTCAAACCGCCCCCATTCCCTCTTCCAGAGTCACCCCAGCTCACCAGGAATTCCTTTTCCTTCAGGAATTCTCATTCCTGGAGGAAAACGTGCCCTGGAAGGGCCGGAACCAAAGAAAGGCTCTGGAGAGAGCCCCTGGTGTCCCCTCATCGGTGCTGGGTGGGGACACCCATCCTGAGTGTCCCACCAGATTCCAGAGGCTCCCACATTCCTGGAGGCACTTCTCGGAGCACAGGAACATCCACAGCCACATTCCACACTCATTTTTCCACCTCCAATCCCCTGGAGCGAGCCTCGGACAACTCCACCTTCCCAAAATATCTCTGGATATTTTACAATTCCCTGAACACGGTGGGAATGTGGAAACGTCCCCAGTTTTATCCCAAAGACGTGGAATTGGAGATTCCTGCTCCAAGTTATCTCTGGGTATTTCCCTGGAGATTAATTTCCTGGGAATTCATCTTCCCTTGGAGATGAATTTCCCTGATGATACAGAAACGTTCTCCAGTTTATCCCAAACACACGGAATTGGTGATTCCTGCACCAAAGATCCCATTTCCCTGGAGAAGGTGGGAATGTGGGAATGTCCCATTTGATTCCTGCTCCGAATCACCTCTGGATATTTTACATTTCCCTGGAGACAGTAGGAATACTCCAGATGTGTCAAAACTCTGCCATTTATCCCAAACACAGGGAATTGGTGATCCCTGCATGTCCCTGGAGATGATAGGAATGCTCCCTATTGGCTGAAACATTCCCTGCTTTATCCCAAACAACGGAATTGGCGATTCCTGCACCGGAGATCCCATTTCCCTGGAGAAGTTGGGAATGTGGGAATGTCCCATTTGTGAAACGCTCTCCAGTTTACCCCAAACACATGGAATTGGTGATTCCTTCATTCTCCTGGAGGAGGAATGTCCCAACTGTGCTGAAACACTTCCCATTTTATCCCAACACTGGGATTTGGTGATTTTTGCTTCAAGCCACCTCTGGATATTTTACACTTCCCTGGAGACAGTGGGAATGCCACATCTCTGTAAAAACATTCCCTGTTTTACCCGAATTGGCAATTTCCACATTTCCCTGGAGACCGTGGGAACAAAACGCTCCCAGTTTTACCCCAAACACACGGAATTGGCCATTCCTACACCAAACCACCTCTGGAACCGTAAAACCAGGAAGTTACAACCCCTCCCCCTCCCTCCCCACCCACCCCAAACCCACCCAAACCAAACCACCGGATCCATTCTTCCCTAACTGGATTCCTGACTGGAAAACCCTTTGGGAAGGAGCCCAGACTGGTCCCCCAGTGAGCCACTTACTGGTTTTGACCTTGAGGGTGTAGGGGTTCTTCTGCTGGATGGTGTGGGTGAAGTGGAAGCGCGCGTTGCAGCTGTAGTCGGTCAGCGCGTCCTGCGCCAGCACGTTGGAGAAGTAAAGGTCCCCGTTGTGGCCCTGGGACACGCGCTTGTCCTGCGGGATCGGCTCCATGGCTGTGGGAGAGAGGAGGGAATTCAGGGCCAGGCGGGAATTCTGGGCCAGGTGGGAATTCCGGGCCAGGTGGGAATTCCGGGCCAGGCGGGAATTTAGGGCCAGGCGGGAATTCAGGGCCAGGCGGGAATTCAGGTCCAGGCAGGAATTCAGGGCCAGGCGGGAACTCAGGGCCAGGCGGGAATTCAGGGCCAGGTGGGAATTCTGGGCCAGGCGGGAACTCAGGGCCAGGAGGGAATTCAGGGCCAGGTGGGAATTCAGGACCAGGCGGGAATTCTGGGCCAGGCGGGAATTCAGGGCCAGGAGGGAATTCAGGACCAGGCGGGAATTCTGGGCCAGGCGGGAATTCAGGGCCAGGTGGGAATTCAGGACCAGGAGGGAATTCAGGTCCAGGCAGGAATTCAGGGCCAGGCGGGAATTCAGGGCCAGGCAGGAATTCTGGACCAGGTGGGAATTCAGGTCCAGGCGGGAACTCAGGGCCGGGTGGGAATTTACGGAGAACGGGAATGGCGGAGGGCTGGAGCGTGCGAGGTGGGGAGTGGGGGTGGTGAAGCAGGAGGAAGGGCTCTAAGCTAACAGAAGCTGCCCTAAATTAGCAGGAAGTGCCCTAAATTAGTGGTTATGACCCTAAACGAGCAGAAAGTGTCCTAAGTTAGCACGAAAAAATCCCCTAAATTACAGTAACGACCCTAAATTACAATCACGACCCTAAATTAGCAGAAAGTGCCCTTAATTAGCAGTAATGACCCCAAACTACCAGCAATGACCCTGAGCTAGCAGCCACGATCCCAAACTATCAGAAACAACCCTATCAAGCAGAAATTACCCCAAACTATCAGGACCAGCCCTAAAGTAGCAGAAAGTGCCCTAAACTAATAAAACTGACCCTAAACTAATAGAAATTACCCTAAACTAGCAGAAACAACCCCAAACTATCAGGACCAACCCTAAACTAACAGGAGCAACCCCAGGCTGACAGAATCAACCCCAAATGATCAGCAACAACCCCACCCATGGTTATTTTAAGTCTCACAGGTGATGGAGCCGCCATTCCCGGAATTCCAGGTGGGAAAGGCGCTCCAGACTCACAGCTGCTCATCCAGAAGATGACGGGCTCGGGGAGGCCGGGTGGGGGATTGCACTGCAGGCTCAGCGGGGCCCCCTCATCCACCTCGATCACATCCACCTTTTCCTTGGGCCACAGCGGAGATTCTGCCACGGGAAGCAAAGGAAAGTGAGGAAAGAAGGGAAGGATTCCTCAGGAGTGATTCCTGCTGGATCCGGCCTGGTTCCAGAGCAAAATTCATCTGCAAAACTCCCTGGAATTCATCCCCTGAAATCCATGCCCCCAAATCCATCCTTCAAATCCATACCCTCCAAATCCATCCCTGGAATCCGCACCTTGAATTCATGTCCTCAGTTCCACCCCCACAATTCCATCTCCTTAAATCCACATCCTCAGGTCCATATTCAAATCCATATCCTGAAATCCATCCCTTTAAATTCATCCATCAAATCCATCCCTGAAATCCTTGGCCTTAAATTCACATCCTCAATTCCACACTCTCAAATCCATCCCTGAAATCCACACCCTTAAATTCACATCCTCAATTCCACACCCTCAAATCCATCCCTGAAATCCACACCCTTAAATTCACATCCTCAATTCCATGTCCTCAAATCCATCCCTGAAATCCACACCCTTAAATTCACATCCTCAATTCCACACCCTCAAATCCACCCCTGAAATCCTTGGCCTTAAATTCACATCCTCAATTCCATGTCCTCAAATCCATCCCTGAAATCCACACCCTTAAATTCACATCCTCAATTCCACACCCTCAAATCCATCCCTGAAATCCACACCCTTAAATTCTCATCCTCAATTCCACACCCTCAAATCCATCCCTGAAATCCATGGCCTTAAATTCACATCCTCAATTCCACACCCTCAAATCCATCCCTGAAATCCTTGGCCTTAAATTCACATCCTCAATTCCACACCCTCAAATCCATCCCATCCACCCTGAGCAGTTCCCAGCCACAACCCCATTCCTTCCCTGTCTCCAGGACACACCTGGACACACCTGGAGCTGTCTGAGCACTGGATATTCCCCCCCAGCCCTCCCGTGGCCATGTTTTGCTTCCCTGGAATCACTCACTGGACACCTGGAGGTGGATTTTGCTGGAAAGGGCCGTGCCGTAGTCGTTCCTGGCGAAGCACTGGTACTCGCCCTCGTAGTCGTCGGGCCGGCCCCCGCTGTGGAAGTCGATGACCAAAGTCCCCGATCTCCTCCTCATGGACACCTTGGGATCCTTGGCCACGTTGAAGAACTTCCCGTTCCGCGTCCAGGAAAAGCTGGAATGGCCAGGAAAAGCTGGGTTTGGAGTCATGTCCCCAAGGAGGTCCCTGCCTGTGTTGGGCCAGCAGCGGGATGTGTGGGAACTCAGCGCATCACCTCGGATGCTCTGAGTCCCAGGGAGACTCCTTGGGGGGCTCGGAAGTCCTGGAATGTAGCCAAAGGCACCTGGTGGCTTGATTTTGACCCTTCAAGGGTCGTGCTATCAAAGCATGAGGGTCTGGATGTTTCTGAGGTTTGAGTGGTGTAGGGCAGGTGTTTTTATAGAATAGAATGTAGGTTTTAGGATTTTGGTACAGGGGGGTCTAATGGAGGCAAGATGGAGGATTCAGGCCCGACCTCGTGGCTTTTCTCCTTCTTCTTGCCATCCATCTTCTCTGTGATGTGTGCATTTTAGATTGGTTCATACTAAAGGTACACTGTTTAATAAAGGTGATGGGTATTGGAGAAAAATTGTAAATATCACATACGCAATTATCAGTATAAGAATGTACGACCGCCCTAAAGGGGCAGAGAGTGCTTGTGGCTGCCTTGCTGGTCAGATCTCGGCTGGGCAGAACAAAAACCTTAGAGATAAGCTTTAATAAACAACCCGAAGACTGAACTTTAGAGGAGTCCAGACTCGTCTGTTCATCGCGGGCTGCCTGCGAACCGTCCCACGCGAACCACCCCACGCATGTCCGACAGAGACAGACAGCCGATCGGACAGGGATGGGTTGGGCAGGGAGGTGGGAGAGGCTCCGGAGCGGTGAGGGACAGCGGGATGAGCGCTGGGAATGCACTCACGTGGGAACGGGGTTGCCTTTGGCTTCGCATTCGATGAAGATGTTATCCCTGGGATCCACGATGTAATCCTTGATGGATTGCTTGGTGATGGTGGGGGGCTGCGGCACTGCGAGGAATGGGAAATCCGTGAGGAACTGGGGGAGATCCCTCTGTGCCATCCCACTGCAATTCCTGCTGGGAACTCATTGAACTGTGTGATTTGGAGGTTGAATCCTGAGGAAATTCCTGTGAATTCCCTGAATTCATCATCTCTTGGAGCATCACAGAGCCTGGACTCCCTTTAGGGACCAAAAATCCTTAATTCCCTCTCTGTATCTTGGTCTGCTTAGGGAATGTCCCAGTTCCAACCTCCTGTTCCCGCAGGCTGAATCCAGTGGGAATTCATCCTGGATCTGCAGCTCAGAAGGGGCTGGGTCAGGGATCCTGAGAAATTCCTGGTGCAAGGAAGAGATTCCAACCCCCCAGGATGAGCCTAAAGGAGCTCAGACCTGGAATTTAGGAGGGCAGGGATGGAAAAGGGGACACAGGGACCCCATGGCCCTGATCTCTGAACCGCAGATCCCATCTCCTGAGGTGAAGATCCACGGCTGTTTCTTCATCCTCTGAGATCCAGGGACGCTCCCAACTCATCGGGATGTGAGGCTGAGCCTGGAACAGGCGCCAGGAGGGGATTCCTGCCCTTCTCCAAACCCAAACCCTGCAGGAACAACTTTTCCATGGCAAACACAGCCTGGCCCCTGCTCTGGGGACAGCACAGAGAGCTGGGAGCTCTTCCCAAGCTGCTCCAGCCTTTCCATGCCTTTCCCAGCCTGGACATGCAGGAAAAGTGGCTCAGAAGGGGCCACATCCCCCTTGTGCCACCACCACCACCACCAACCTCTGCTCAGGGACCCCTCATGCAGTTTTGGGGAAGGGAACACTTACATTCACTCTGGATATTTGCTGTTATTCCCAAAGGGAAAGCATAGAGGGAAAAAGACAGGAGGTTAATTCAACCTGTTCCAGCCCTGCTCCCGGCAGAGCCAGAAAACAAACCCAGTTTTTACAGGCCTTGGAAATCCTGTACAAAAACCACATTTCCTTCCAAGTGTGGAGGAGAAAAACCTAATTGTGGAGGAGAAAATCCAAACGTGGAGGAGAAAATTCAATTGTCAAGGAGAAAACCCAACTGTGGAGGTGAAAACCCAAATTTGGAGGAGAAAACCCAAATTTGGAGGAGAAAACCCAATTGTGGAGGAGAAAAACCAACTGTGGAGAGGAAAATCCAACTGTGGAGAGGAAAAACCCCAATTTTGGAAAAGAAAACACAAATGTGGAGGAAAAAATTCAATCATCAAGGAGAAAACTTAACTGTGGAGGAGAAAACCCAAATTTGGGGAAGAAAACCCAAATTTGGAGGAGAAAACCCAAATGTGGAGGAGAAAACCCAAATGTGGAGGAGAAAACCCAAATTTGGAGGAGAAAACCCAATTTGGAGGAGAAAACCCAAATGTGGAGGAGAAAACCCAACTGTGGAGGAGAAAATCCAACTATGGAGGAGAAAATCCACCTGGGATGTTCCCACCTTCCTCCCACCTCCTCCCCACCCCAGTGAGGAATTTTTGGGAAGGAACTGGAGAGGATAAATCCCAAACTTACGGTCCAGGGGGACCTCGATGGCGCTGACGAGGTGCTGGAGGCAGAGGGCGAAGGCAATTCCGGCGCAGGTGACCCGGGATCTCCTCAGGATCATCTTGGAGCTTCCCTGTGTGGCCTCAGGATCTTGGGATGTCCCTTGGGGTGACTTTGGGGTGTCCCCTGGGGTGGTGGCACGTGCAGAGGGATCCTCAGCTGGAACAAAACAACCCCAGAGTCACACGGTTGAGCCAATCCTGGCTCGGTTTTCCCTTTGGAAACTTTGGGAACGCGGCGTTTCCGCCCCAAAAAATGGTGGGAATGGGGCCAGGAATGGTGGCCAGGGTTTGGGGACACGTGGGAACGGCTCTCCCGAGCCCAGGATTGTCCTGCTGGAAGGATTTATGGGGTTGTTTGGGCTCCAGTCCTAGAGCCAGGGACCAGGGACCAGGAGAAAATTCCTGGGAGCAGTGGGATCCAAACGGAGCCCGCGGGATCAAACAAAAATGTGGATTTTCTGTTGAAAAAAATTAATAATAATTTTATTTTATGTGTAAAAATTACTGAGGAATATCCAATCCCTCAGGGCATCGGGATGAGCTCAGGGCTCTGGAGCTGCTGTCCCAAAACCCATGGCATTGATCCAGCAGAATTCTAGGACTGGGATTTTTCCCAACTGCTCTCCAAACAATCCCATTCCCAGCCAGGATCCAGATGTTCCCCTGGCTGCTACCAAGCCCTGTGGATGTGACAGCCTGGCCAGAGAGTGAGAAAATCAGAAAAGTTTCCCCAGAAATGGCTGGTGAGACTTCAGGGAGTTGAAGATAAATAATGACAACTTGTCATTACAAACAGCCTGCAGGTGTTGTTTTCCTACTCTGTTTTCCTGGTTTTTTCTCAAAGATTGTTTATAAGAAAAAAGGTGCTTTGCTAATTAGCCAATCAGGTGAAATGTATTGATTAATGGAGCAGTCAGGTCAATCTGTAGAAAAATGTATAAAAAAAAGGGGGAATCTGAAGAAAAGTTTTGTTATCCTGCCCAAACCACCCTCCAGGTGGGTCTGTGTCGTTTCTTACTCAACAGCGACAAGATCCCATCCAATCTCCCAGGATTTTCCGCTTTTTATCCCTCTGGTGACAAATGCAGATCCCAAAAGGACAACCAGAGCTCGAAATCCATGTCAAACAGGGATATTTTAAGGAAGGGAGGCAGTGAGGGTTAAAAAGGGTCCAAATAGGAACAGCTGGAGCCTGAAAAGTGAGGGATTTCTTGTTTTCCTTGGATTTGGGGGCGCGGGATAGCTGAGAGGGAAGGAGGAAGTTCCTGGCACAGATTCCTGGGGGAGATTTGTAAATATGGGAATGTAAAAGGGCTGAGCCCAAGCTCTGATGGGAAATCCTGGAATGGTTTGGGTTGGGAAGGGAATTCCCCTTCCCCTATCCCAAATTTCTCCAGCTGAGCATTGGGCACTTCCAGGGATCCAAGGGCAGCTTCTCCCTACAAATCCCTCTTGGCCCCACTGCAGTGGGGCTGCAAAAATCCAGGAATATCAGGAAGAAACGAAATTCCAGACAATTCCTGAGCTGTAAAAGCGACAGGGAATCTCTGACTTGAACCATGGGCAGAATCCTGCAGGAATGCCCGGGCTGGATGATCCAGGATGATCTGTAGGAATGCACGGAGCAGCGCTGGGAAAAGCACACAGGGAATTCATCCCCTGGAAATGCCAGGCTCCTCCAGGCTCCTCCAGGCTCCTCCAGGCTCCTCCAGGGCCCCTTTGTCCGGAGCAGATGTGGGCAGAGGGAACAATCCCTGGGAACAATCCACGGGAACAATTCCTGCGCGTGTAGGTGGCTCCTGGAGAACACAGCCCCGCATTGTCCCGGCTGCTCCCGCCGGGAACGGGGAATTCTCCTGTCACAGAGAGAGGCTGGAGCTGCCACAGGGATCAGGGACATTCTGAGCTGAGGGGTGCTGGAGTGGGGGGAATGGCAGGGGAGAAGCTTTTCCCAAAAATCAGCATTTTTCCAGCTTTTTTCTGGCATAGAAAAGATCTGACATCAGCCCGAAAAGCAGGAAAAATCCCTCGGCCTCATCCCTGCATCCCAGAGGGAGGCACGGAGAAGGGAAGGGGTGGTTGGGGTTGGTCCCTCACCAGCAGAACCAGGCTCTGCTCCTCAGAATTCTTTGGAATTCCCTCTTTTCTCCCTGCAGGATCTGAAATAACAACCCATGGGAACAGCTCCCCTTCCTGCAGAAATTCCCAGGAGATCCAGCTCAGGCACCAGCCGGGACACGGATCCCCCTGCAGGGGATCTGCCCTGAAGTCAGAATTCCCCAAATCCCTAGAAACAGCAGCACCTGGAATGTCCCCTGGGATCCACTGAGTGCACAAACCACTCTGATGATGGGCTGCAATTCATTCATTCCCATTTATTAAAATGAGATTATTTTGGGATAACGATGGGAAAATCCCCCTGCTCCTGGAAAACACCCCCAGCTCCAGAGCAGGGAATGGGAAGCAAAGGGAATCTGAGCTTGGAATTCACCAAAATTAAACAGTGAGGGATTTGATTTAATCAGCTGGTTAGGACCAGCAGGATGCTCCCTGCAGCAGTTGGATTTTTATCCCAGTTTATCCCGATTTATGGCTGCAGGAGGAACAGTAAAACTTTGGGAATTGCTGTTCCCGGGGAACATTCCGGCAGCTCCGTTTATTGCTTCATTAAAGCTGATTGAGGAGCAGGGAGCAGCTTTGCCACCAGCAGAAAATCCCCTTGGGCTGGTGTCATTTTTTTAGAAATAAACAATAAAAACCCATTTTTTACCTTTAAACAACTCATCTTTAAAACAACACCCCAAAAGTCGACAGAACCCGTGAGCTCTAAAAAGGCTGGGGGGCACTGGGGCTTCTCCAGCACCATTTTTCCAGGAATCCCAACAGAAAATCCCAAAGAATCTCTGGGGTGGTCACTCAGGGACACTCCGGTCCCTTTGTCCCGTTCCCGATGGAGCAGCAAATCCCATCCCAGCAAATCCCATCCCAGCAAATCCCATCCCAACAAATCCCATCCCAACCCCCCCGGCAGCTCAGGACAGGTGGAGGTGACACTGTGCCATCGTCACCTCCTTCCCAGGGCCATCCATCCCACGCTGTTCCCAGAAAACCCACGGAGCTGGTGGCACGGGGGGACACCGGCCCTGCCTGTCCCCAGAGTGTCCTCGGGCCACCCCACCCTGGTGGCATCTGGCCCTGGGATCAGCCAAGGGTTAATCAGGTGGGAAAACAGCCCTGGGATGGATCCGGAGCCTCTGGAAAAGTTTCCCAGCTCCCACCTCCGCTCCTGCTGCCGGATTCTGCACCCGGACTTGGAGCAGCCTCTCCAAGGGTGGGAATGTTTGGATCAGCTGTGGGATTTTGGGAGTCCCCAAAATTCCCACTCGGGAATTTCCAAGGTTTTTGTGAATAAAATGATGGATGCAGTGCTCAGAGAGAGGAAAACTCCGATCCCACGGAGCTGGGAGAGGGTTTGGCTGGAATTCCCTTCCCTGATGGACACAGCCCACAGCTCGTCCGTGCCAGGGATGTCTGTTCCCATGGGAAAATCCACTCGGGGAAGTTGGGACACTTGGGATTCCTGTCCTGTGTGAGAGGAACCCTCGGACAGAGGAACAGCAGATCCTGATCCCATCCTTGGATCCCAGACCCGGCGCTCCCTCCTGCCAAGGGCATCAGGCACGGCCGATCCCAGTGGGAACCAAGTGATCCCAGTGGGAACTGAGTGATCCCAGTGGGGAATGAGTGATCCCAGTGGGAACTGAATGATCCCAGTGGGAACTGAGTGATCCCAGTGGGGAATGAGTGGGAACTGAATGATCCCAGTGGGAACTGAGTGATCCCAGTGGGGAATGAGTGGGAACTGAATGATCCCAGTGGGAACTGAGTGATCCCAGTGGGAACTGAGTGATTCCAGCAGGAACTGAGTGATCCCAGTGGGAACTGAGTGATCCCAGTGGGAACTGAGTGATTCCAGTGGGAATCCAGTGGGGACTGAGTGATTCCAGTGGGGATCCAGTGGGGACTGAGTGATTCCAGTGGGAACCGAGTGATCCCAGTGGGAAGCGAGTGATCCCAGCAGGAACTGAGTGATTCCAGAGGGAACCAAGTGGGAACTGAGTGATCCCAGTGGGAACCGACTGATCCCAGTGGGATTCCCAGTGGGAATTGACTGATCCCAGTGGGGAATGAGTTATTCCAGGGGGACTGAGTGATCCCAGTGGGATTCCCAGTGGGAACCAAGTGGGAACCAAGTGATCCCAGTGGGGACTGAGTGATCCCAGTGAGAACTGAGTGATCCCAGTGGGATTCCCAGAGGGAAGTGAGTGATCCCAGTGGGAATTGACTGATCCCAGAGAGAACCGAGGATCCCAGAGGGAACTGACCTGGCCTCGAACACTTCCATGAAGTTCTTCCCCAAAAACCCACCTGGTGACCCCAGGGTGATGCTCCAGGTGTGTCCCACCATTCCTGGCAGGGTTTGGTGATCCCATTCCCACTTCTTTCCCCAGGAATTGCCACAGCCCTCGAGGACATTTTCCACAGGAATGCGACGAAATTCCAAATTTATTCATTCCCCAAGGAGAGCAACACCCTTCCCTGCTGTTTCCCACCCTTCCCTGCTGTTTCCCACCACTTTTCCCGTCGCTCTCCATGGAATTGTCACCCTTTGTCACTCAGTCATCAAATCCTGGTGTCACCACCTCTCCATCTGCCGCCGGAGCTGCCTCCGGAACGGGAATAAATTAATTGGGAGAAGCTTTTGGCTCTGGGATAATGAAGTTGGCACAAACCCAGCTCAGGAGGGAGCCCAGGGATGCCGTGGTTAAAAATTCCATAGAAATAAAAGGGATTGGGAGGAATTAAAAGGCCAGGTTGGAATTTAGGGTTTCCTTGGAAAACGTCGAAGGAGGGATTGAGCCAGGGATGAACGAAGTGAGGATTTTTATCTGCCAAAACTTTCCAAAATCCCTGGAAAAGGTGGAATCTGTGTCCTGCAAATCCTTGGAAACGCAAATCTCCCCTTGATGACACCGCTGGGAGCGGGAGGGAAAATCTGCAGGAAAATCGTGGAGTTTAAAGTCGAGGGAAAAAAAAACAAAGGAAAGGGAAATTTCAATATTTAACTCCTCCCACCAAAGTTTCCTGCTGGGAATATTCAATGGGAAAAGCGTGAAAATCCATTAAAACCTCAGAGCTGAGGGAAACAAAGAGCAGGGATTGGGACTGAGGGCTGGATCAGCAAATTCCTTGAATTCTGCAAGTTTTCCCTGCCTTTCCCAGGATAATGTGGGAATGTGGAGCGTGTCCCGCCCTGGATGAGGTGATGAAAACTGGGAATCTCCCTCATGGGGCTTTGGGAAGGGTTTCTCTCCCTTTTTCCAAGCTCAAGATGGAATGAGTGCTCAGAGCATGGAAAACCCAAAATTTCCCTATGGGAGGGACGAATCCCACAAAATCCAGGCACAAAACCCCTTTAGGATCTCAGGGAATCCCACAAAAAGCTCAGAGAGGGATGATCTGGATCATCCCTGCAGGATGCCAGACCCCTTTTTGGGATTTTTCCCGTTTTCCCGACCCTTTTCCTGCCTCTCTCCCTCATCCCTCAGGATCTCACCCCTTGCTGGTGGCCATGGCAACCCCAATCCATGCAGGAAAGGGGAAAATCCAGAAAATTATTCATGAGGAATGAGGGAGAGCTGGGAGCAGACCCTCTGGAAGCTGGTGGGAAGAGGCTCGGTGTTCCCATTGGGAAAACGCTCCTGATTTATTATTAAATAAGGAAAAATTTCCTTTTTGTTGATGTTGTTGAGCTTAATTAGGAGGAAAATCTTCCTGGAGGAATCCTTGGTAATCCCAGCCCTGTTCCCAGCCCTTTTCCCACTCCTCTGGTTTTCCAGAGCCTCTGAGCAAGAGGGGAGTTTGGGAAAGCAGAGCAGGCAAAGCCTGGTTTTAAATAGACCTGGAATTATCCCATTCCCTGCTCCCGAGGGAATTCTGCTCCATCAGCTCCAACTCTGAACTCCTGGAGGCTGTGGGGATTCCCAAACCTCCTGCCTGTGCTTCCCACTGCTCCATCCCTGCCCTTGGATGCTGCTTTGAAATTCCCCCCCCATCCCAAAAATCCAACTTCCCTCGGAATTCCTGGAGCTCCAAACCTTTCTCCCGTGTGCTTCCCACTGCTCTGGAATGACCCCATCCCACATTCCCCAAGGATTTGATTTATTCCACCTCCTCCTGTCCTCCCTTTCCCTCTCCCATGTCCAGCACAGTTTTCCCTCTCTTTATCCCCCCCCAAAAAAAGTCCCAAATCCAAAGATTTACAGGAAATCTCATCACAGGTTATTCCAAGGATGGGGAGCCACTTCCCTCTCCCTCTCCCACATCAGGCACAGCTTTCCCCTCCGAAATTCAGGTTTTTCCTCTCTTTATTCCAAAAAAATCTCTCAAATCCAAGGATTTACAGGAAATCTCTGCCATCTCCTCACACATATTCCAAGGACAGGGAGATACCTCCCCTTCCCTCTCCCAAGCTCAGGTTGAGCTTCTCCCTCTCTCTATCCCAAACTCGAAGATTTTCCACATTCCAGGAAGGATGCTCTGAGATCCCCACATCCCAAAAAAAATCCTGATTTCCCCCTAAGATTTTCCACATCCTGAGAAAGATGCCCTGAGACCCCACATCCCTAAAATCCCCATTTCCCTCCAAGATTTTCCACATCTCAGGAAGAACACCCTGAATTCTCCCACATCCCAAAAATCCCCATTTCCCTCTAAGATTTTCCACATCCCAGGAGATTCCCTCATCCCAAAAATCCTCATTTCCTCCTAAGATTTTCCACATCATGAGAAAGATGCCCCAAGCTCCTCACATCCCAAAAATCCCCATTTCCCTCCAAGATTTTCCACATCCCAGGAAGGACACCCTGAGCCTCCCACATTAAAAAAATCCTGATTTCCCTCTAAGATTTTCCACATCCCAGGAGATTCCCACATCCCAAAAATCCCCATTTCCCTCTAAGATTTTCCACATCCTGAGGACACCCTGAGCTCCCCTCATCCCAAAAAGTCCCCGTTTCCCTTTAAGATTTTCCCCATCCCAGGACACCCTGCATCCCAAAAATCCCCATTTCCCTCTAAGATTTTCCACATCCCAGGAGATTCCCTCATCCCAAAAATCCCCATTTCCCTCTCCCTGTCCTCCCCTGCCTCATCCCAACCCCTCCATCCCGGAGAAGCTCCGAGGCTCCACAGCCCTGATCCGGAATTCCAACTTTCTCCGTCCTTCCCTTCTTTCCCTGACTCTTCCCTGGGGAACAATGGGGGCAGGGAAAGAGGACACTGCCCACTCTGTGCCCTCCCCGTGCCCGAGTGCCAGCCTGGGCCTGTCCCCGTGTCCCCAACGGGTGACGGCGTTTTGTTCCCAGATGCAGCTTCCTTTTGTTCCCAATTCCAGGAAAAAAGCAGAGCAGAGACATCCCCACCACTGAGAATTCCCAGCCAGGAATTTCTGACTATCCCACCGATCTTCCAGCTTGGAATTTTTTGGGGTTTTTGCTTCTGTTCCCTTTCACAGTGAGAAAATTCCAGAAGAATTGGGGAGTGGGTCATGGGGATCCGCATTTTCCCCACCCTGGGATTTTCCAGCTGGGAAAGAGCCAACCCCAGCCAGGGAAAAGTGGGAATTTCACTGAAAATTCAATTAAAAATCCAGACGAGGCCTGGCTGTGTATCCCAGCTCCAGCAGAAATTTGGGAATAGATGTGGGAGGGAGGAAGTGGGGAGAGGAATTTTTGTTGGGATAATTGTCTGGGATTTCCCTGGAGGGTGGTGCAGGAACTTCGGGAGAGACTTCCCAGAGAATAAAAGCGGGAATTTCCCAAGGGAGGGCAGCGGGAGATTAGGACTAATCAGGCAGGCCCAGCAGAGATAAACCCGCCTTAAAAACAAAGCTCAGCTTTGTAGCTTTCAATGCGGATTCGCCAATCCCACCACGGCCTCATTAGCATCTCATTAATATGCAATTCCCATTTTCCTGATTAAATGGCTGGGAGAAGGGAAGGCAAGGAGGAGGAGGTGCCCTGGTGATGGCTCTGAGCCCTGGGGACAACTTTTGGGGCAAGAATTCCCATTTTCCTGCTTCCCAAGGTGCTCTCCAAGGATTCTCCATCCCAGGTGAATCCAAACCCTGATATTTGGGAATGAACACAGCAACATTCCCGATTTTCCAGCTCCCCCATCCCAGTATGGAATGAACATCGTGCCAAAGGGAATATTCTTATCTCCACAGCCAAAATTCCCTCTTTGGGGCTATTCTGACAACTTGGAGCTTCCAGGAGCCGCTCCCGAGGTTTTGGTGCATCCCCAAATCCCATCCCAGTTCCCTCCATCTCCAGGACCCCCCAAATCCTCCCTCCCCCACCACAAACCCCTTTCAGTTCCACTTTGAGCCTCATGAAACCCTCGGGATAATTCCAGCCTGGCTGATCCTGGATTTTCTGGGATTGGGCGATGCCCACCAGGGCACGGCAGAGAGATTTCCAATGGCTGGAAAATGGGAATGGGGCTGGGAGGGAGAAGGATGGGACAGAGAGAGGAGCAAAACTTGGGATTTGAAACCATCAAACCCCATCCCTGCCCATGGGTTTGTTCCTTTTCCTGGTTTTCCTTGGATTTGCTGGAATGAAAATCCGCTCCAGCCTCTTGGAGAGGGAACATGAAAAGGAGACAAGATCTGAGTGGGGCTGAGAGGGTTTTAATTTAATTCCCTAAAGAACTCCTGGGATGTTCTGTTGGGATATCAAAGGAAAAATGGGATTGGGAGAGGATTTGCTCCTGGCCTCGGCATTCTGGCCATTCCATGATTTCTGAGGGAGAGGAGGAGGGAACAGCAACATTCCCAAAGCTGGACATGGTGACACTTCCCAGACCCCCCCCAGGTCACTCTGCCCAGTGCTGGACTGGTCTTCCACAAGGATTTTGGGATTTCCCAGTGCCCAGAGCCAGGAAATCCCACCTGGAGAAGCCTCAGCTTCCTGATCTCCCAGGTTTGGAGCTGGCTCTGCGGGGCTGGAGATGAGGTGGCCCTGGAACATCTCCTGGTGGTGTCCCCAGGATCTTCCCTGGGCAGCTGAGATGTCCCCAGGAATTTCCTCCTGACCCTGGAGATGTCCCCAGGAATTTCCCCTGACCCTGGAGATGTCCCCAGGAATTTCCTCCTGGAGGGGAATAAAGGGAAGAACGAGGGGGAATAAAGGGAAGAATAAAGGGGGATAAAAGGAAGAATTTTCCTGATGATCACTGGAGGCTGAATCCCAAAATCCCTCCAGAAATCCCAATTAACACTTCAGAAATCCCAATTATCACTTTGGTGCACCTTGAACTTCCCGCTCCTCTTCCTCCAGCGTTCCCAGCTATTCCTGCATTCCCATTTCATCTTTCCCTGCTTAAAAACCACATCCCACACCCCTCCCCCGGCTCCCAGGGGAACCCTTTGGGTCCTTTTCCCCCCCAAAAAAATCCCTGAGATGAGATTTTGGGATGAGATTCCAAGGGTGTGGCTGGATCAGCCGGATGAATCCCACACTGCTGGATCAGAGGGCTCAGCTCCATCCCAGGGCACCATTCCTGCTCTTCCCTCTCCTCCAGCAGAGCTCAGGGCTAAAATTATCCCTGAGCAGCTCAAATCCCAAATCCTGGGGGGTTTTATGGCCTCTGGAGCCCGATCCCGAGGACAGCTCCGGCTGTGGCACAGATTGGGAGCAGAAATAGCAGGAGGGTGGCACAATTTGGGATTGGCACATCCCAAACTGGCACATCCCAAACTGCCACATCCCAAACTGCC
The DNA here is from genome assembly GCF_022539315.1 of Serinus canaria. Classification (NCBI taxonomy): domain Eukaryota; kingdom Metazoa; phylum Chordata; class Aves; order Passeriformes; family Fringillidae; genus Serinus; species Serinus canaria. Next base: position 3,864,050 of record NC_066339.1, read on the forward strand.
ACATCCCAAACTGGCACATCCCAAACTGGCACATCCCAAACTGCCACATCCCCCTGCACCTGGGGGATCTCCCTGGAACGGCCCCTCCAAAGCCTCTCCTGGCTTATTCCCACCTGGTTGGTGGGAATAAGATCCTAAAATTCCCAAAGCCCCTCCCTTAGTGGGAAAGGGATCCCAAAGCTTCCCAAAGCCCCTCCACGGCTTCTCCTGGCTCAGATTTAATGGAAAATTATCCCAAAATCTCCCAAAGCCCCTCCATGGCTTCCCCCAGCTCTGGTTTATTGGGAAAGGATCCCAAAATCCCCCAAACCCCTTCCACGGCTTCTCCTGGCTCAGATTTAATGGAAAATGATCCCAAAATGTCCCAAATCCCCTCCACGGCTTCTCCTGGCTCAGATTTAATGGAAAATGATCCCAAAATCTCCCAAAGCCCCTCCATGGCTTCCCCCAGCTCTGGTTTAGTGGGAAAGGATCCCAAAATCCCCCAAACCCCTTCCACAGCTTCTCTTGGTTCAGATTTAATGGAAAATGATCCCAAAATCTCCCAAAGCCCCTCCACGGCTTCTCCTGGCTCAGATTTAATGGAAAATGATCCCAAAATCCCCCAAAGCCCCTCCACGGCTTCTCCTGGCTCAGATTTAATGGAAAATGATCCCAAAATCTCCCAAATCCCCTCTACAGCCTCTCCCAGCTCAGGTTTCCAAGGAAAAGGATCCCAAAATCTCCCAAAGCCCCTCCTTTAGTGAAAAGGGGATCCCAAAATCTCCCAAATCCCCTCTACAGCCTCTCCCAGCTCAGGTTTCCAGGGAAAAGGATCCCAAAATCTCCCAAAGCCCCTGCACAGCCTCTCCCAGCTCAGGTTTCCAGGGAAAAGGATCCCAAAGCCTCCCAAAGCCCACACTGCCCATCCCATCCTGGATATAATTGAGCCATCTGTCCTCCCACATCCCAGCAGCTGTTTGGGATCAATCCCAGCCATTCCCACCCCCTTTTCACCGGACAATAGGGCAGGAACTGCTTTTCCCTTGGGAAAAAGGGGTTTTGTTTGGCTTCCTGGGGGGTTTCATCCCTGGATACTCCTGGCTATCCCTGTTTTGCGCTTTGCTCTGCTTTGGAAGAGGAATTCTGAGAACTATTTGTGGGTGGAATTCCCAAGAAATGTCCATTCCCACCTCCACTCCAAATCTGGGATTTGGGTTAAAATCCTGCCAGGAAATTCGAAAATTCTCAAAAATTCTCCCAAATTCTCCCCAGCTCAGTTTTGTCAGTCCCAGGAATCATTCCCACAGCCTCAGGCCTGTCCAGAAAGGCTGGAAAAGGGAGACAAAGAATTCCTGGAATCAACCATCTGGAATTCCCAAGAAATGTCCATTCCCACCTCCACTCCAAATCCGGGATTTGGGTTAAAATCCTGCCAGGAACACTTCAAAATTCTTAAAAATTCTCCCAAATTCCCAAAAATTCTCCCAAATTCTCCCCAACTCAGCTTTGTCAGTCCCAGGAATCATTCCCACAGCCTCAGGCCTGTCCAGAAAGGCTGGAAAAGGGAGACAAAGAAGGCAGAATTCCTGGAATCAGCCATCCGGGAGCAGCCTGCTGTCCTGGGCCGGGGCCAGCTCAGCCTCGCAGCTGTCACCGGGGCCAGCTCGATTCAGACGAGGTCAACCAAAAATCCCCAGGCTGGTCCCAGCTGCTGGCATGGCCAGGAATAAAATCCCTGGGGAGCTCTGGCAGCTGGATCCCGGAGCTGTCAGCAGGAAATGGCAGCCTGGGATGTGCAGAATCAGGTTTTGAAGGACATTCGGGAAAAATCCGCCCTCTAAAATGTGCAGTTCTGGGGTTTGGGTGTAAAAAATTCGGTCAAATTCCAGCTTTTCTGGGAATTAAGGGGGTTTGGATAGGAAGTTTGGGGTTTGAGATGCTTTCTGTTAGAACTGAAATTTTTTCAGATACAAAGGAAGAAGGAAATGGCGTTACCAATTTGTTGAGGTGGATTTGAGGTGGAATCACGGAATGTTTGGGTTGGGAGGGAGATTAAGGTCCCCCAGTGCCACCACAGGGACACATTCCACTATCCCAGGTGGCTCCAGCCTGGCCTGGGACACTTCCAGGGATGGATTCTCTGGGAATTCCATCCCAGGGCCTCCTCATCCTCACAGGGAAGAATTCTTCCCAACTTTCCACCCAATTTTCCCCTTTTTCAGCCTGAACCCATCCCCTTGTCTTGTCATCCCAATTCCTGCTGCAGATTCCCTTTTCCTTCCTTGCGACTCCTTCAGATCCCGAAGTTTCCACACCAATCAAATCCCCAAATCTCCACACAAACCAAATTCTGATATCTCCACTTCCATGGATTCTCCAATTCCATCCCAGGGCCTCCCCACTTCAAAGGGAAAAATTCCTTCCCAATATCCCACCCAAATCTCCCTGAACCCATCCTCTTGTCCCACCACCCCAATTCCTGCTGCAGATTCCCTTTTCCTTCCTTGTGACCCCTTCACATCCCGAGGTCTCCACACCAACCAAATCCCGAGTTTTACACACAAATTAAATCCTGGTTTCCACACCAGTCAAATCCTGAGGTTTCCACACAAATTAAATCCTGGTTTCCACAAAATTTAAATTCTGAAGTTTCCACACAAATTAAATTCTGAGGTTTCCACACCAATCAAATCCTGGTTTCCACACAAATTAAATTCTGAGGTTTCCACATCAATCAAATCCCGAATTTTCCACACCAATCAAATCCTGAGGTCTCCACACAAATTAAATTCTGAGGTTTCCACACAAATTAAATTCTGAGGTCTCCACACCAATCAAATCCTGGTTTCCACACCAATCAAATCCTGAAGTCTCCACACCAACGAAATCCCAAGTTTTCCACACCAATCAAATCCTGAAGTCTCCACACCAACGAAATCCCGAGTTTTCCACACCAACCAAATTCTGAGGTTTCCACACAAATTAAATCCTGAGTTTTCTGCACAACCCAAATCCCAGTTTCCCCACCCAAGTCAAATCCCAGTTTCCCCACCCAACCCAAATCCCAGTTTCCCCACCCAACATTCCCTTCTCCAGGCTGACCATTCCCACCACCCTCAGCCCGTCGGAATTGTCACCAGAGGAGCTCCCTGGCTGTCCTGGCACGTGCGGGTGGCACAAAGCCCCGTCCTGTCCCTCCCCTCCTCCCGCTCCCAGCTGGCATTGCCTCAACCCCATCCCAAAGGAGACCCCAACAAGGAGCTTTTGTGGCTGGGTCTGCTGGGAATGTCAAAGCCAGATTTCAGGAATGTGACAGCACCGAGGTGACAGCAGGGACGGGAGCCTCTCCTGAGCCCCGCACTCCATTGGCTCACAGAGGGGTCTTTATCCCGATCCAGAGCCATCCCGGCCCCACAAATGGGGCTGTGTCTGCAAATCCAGAGTGGCTGGAGGTGTCACCATCCTGGATAGCCGAGAGGGGGGAAAATGGAAAAGATGGAGTAGAAGTTATCCAACAGCACGAAAAACGAAGTTGGAAAAGAATCCCTCCAGGGAAGGAAGGAATCCAGACCTCCGTGACAAGATTTGAGAAAGATTGTAAAGGAATCCAACCCCTGGATGGGTCCTGGTGGGTTTAAAATCCAAGGGAATACTTTGGGAAGGGCAAACAAAACCCAAGGGGAAGAATCTGTGGGGTTGGGAAAAATCTGTGGGATTGGGAAGAATCTGTGGGATCGGGAAGAGCCTGAGGGGTTGGGAAGAATCTGTGGGATTGGGAAGAGCCTGAGGGGCTTGGGAAAAATCTGTGGGATTGGGAAGAGCCTGAGGGGCTTGGGAAGAGCCTGAGGGGTTGGGAAGAGCCTGTGGGGTTGGGAAGAATCTGTGGGATTGGGAAGAACCTGCAGGGTAGGGAAGAGTCTGTGGGGTTGGGAAGAGTCTTTGGGATTAGGAAGAGCCTGTGGGGCTGGGAAAAATCTGTGGGATTGGGAAGAGCTTGAGGGGTTGGGAAGAGTCTTTGGGATTAGGAAGAGTCTGAGGGGTTGGCTGATCTTCACCTGGGGAAAAAGGGAAGGCTGGGATTCTTTCCCTGACCACAGATTGGGGGAATGTCCTATAAAAACTGCTGGGAATATCAAATAAAACCTGCCAGGAATACAAAAAGACTCCTGCTGGGAATATCCAAAATCCCCACTCTGAATATCCTATGAAACTGCTCTGAATTTCCACAAAATCTGTTGGGAATATCCAATAAAAGTGCTGGGAATATCCATTAAAATTTGCTCTGAATATTCAGCAAAAAATTCCAGGAATATCCATAAAAATGGCTCTGGATATCCACCAAAAACTGCTGGGAATATCCAATAAAAACTTCTGGGAATGTCCAATAAAAAGGAATCTCCAATAAATCTGCTCCTACAGGGATGGGCAGCTGAGCTTTGTCCAGGAGGAGAAAAATCCCCAAAGCCTCACAAAGAGGGAGAGGATCTTGTTCCCTGCTCCCAGAAATCCCCAAACAATTCCAGCTGGAATTACCTCAGGGGGTCGCCACCATCAGGAGCAGGATCAGCCCTAAACTCAGCCCAGCAAAGCCAGGCTTTACCCAGGTGGGGTTTAAAACCTGTCCTAAATCGTGGAGACCACCCAACATCCAAACTCCAGCTTAAAAACCACGCTGGGGGTGGAAAAGAGGGAATTCCCACATTCCCACATTCCCTGCATTCTGTTGTTCCAGTGTATCCCAGTTTTCCCTCTTTATCCTGGATTCCAGTGGGATCAGGGAGATGGGAACTCCGGGAATAACGTGCCCTTCCCAAATCCCCAGGAGGGGATTCAGCACCCTGGAGAGCGGCCGGATCCAGGAGGATTTTCCTACCCACGGCATTCCCAGGTTTTCCAGAGGATTTGTGGCTGCCCCATCCCTGGAAGTGTCCAAGGCCAGTTTGGAGCAATCTGGGATAGGGGGAGTTGTCCCTGCCTGTGGAATGGGATGAGCTTTCATTTTCCATCCCAAATTATTCCATGATTCTTCAGCTCTTGGAACTCGGGATGAGCAGGAAAAGGGAACAATTCAGAGGTGAAAAAAGGGAATTTTTGGTGCATTTTCCACAGATCCCAGCAGAACCTTCCCACTGGAGCTGCCAGGAAATTTCAGGAGGAATTTGGGATTCAGGCTGACAGAGGATCAGATCCCGACTGTCCCTGGGAAAAGGAGCAGAATTCCACTGCCAAGGAAGTGGAAAACCTGCCAGGAATTGCCACGAACCTCCTGCTTCACCTTGCACCAGCCCCGGGGGTTCTGCTCCTCTTTTCCCACTCCCTGGGAGGCTCCAGCTTGGCTTCCAGAGGTGGGAAAGGAGCATCCCAAAATCCAGGACAGGGATTCATCAGCTCTTCCCAAGCCTGGATTGCTCCAAGCTCCCTTTGGATTCTCCTCCAGCAAACTGGGAATGAGCCAACTTCTTGCTTAAGGCAGGCAGAGGAATGCAAGGGGGGAAAAAAATCCCAAATTCTCATTTTTTTAGGGGAAAATCTCCACTATTCCCTCTCTCCTGGATGCTTCCCTGAGGAAAACAGAGCTGGGTCTCAAAATCCCAGGATAAGATCCAAAGGAACTCATGGAGGAGTTGTCAGGGATTTCTGCCCACCCCAACTCATCCCTGTTTTTTTTGTTTTTTTTTTCCATGGATAATCCTTGTCCTCCAATCTCATTAAGTGGGAATGGTGATCCTGACAATCCGAGGGATAAATCCTCCTCTTTTTTAATCTGTAATAACCCAGCCCTGTTTCTTTCAGCTCGGGATTAAAGGAAAAAAAAAATAAAATAAAAGGGAAAGGGAGGGGGATGGGGATTATGGAACATTTCAACTTCCAGCAAGTTCATTCCGAGCTGGAATCCCTGGAATTACACAATAATTGTCCTGAACAGACCAGAAAGGAATGAAGAGACTTCAGGAAGAGGGGGAAAAAATGGAAAAGCTGGAGCAGAAGTCATCCAACAGCACGGGAAATGAGGAAAATGAGGTTGGAAAGGAATTCCCTCCGGGGCAGGAAGGAATCCAGACCTCCCTGACAAGATCTGACTGAACTGTAAGGGAATCCAAGCCCTGGATGGATCCTGGCAGGGTTTAGGAATAATTTTGGGAAGGGCAAACAAAACCTGAGGAATAAAGGGAAGTGCCAGAGGTTTTTTCCTTGTTTTTTTAGGAGTCTCCTCACCGGTTTTGCTGTTTAAATTCAAATAAAATCTGATCTTTTTTCAATCTGAAAATCAGATTTTCTCACTGGGTTTGAATCCTCCCGATTCAGCTGCCCCTAAAAAACAGGGAATTGCACAGCTCCCAGGAAGCAAAGAAATGAAGGAATTCTGCCCTGAACTTCCAGGTTTTTCTCCCTGGGAATGAAGTTCTGCTGGGATTTGGATTCTGGGGCTGCCCAGAGGAGCAAATTGCAGCCCCACAGAAAATCCAGAAAACAAATCCAGAAATTCCTGCCCGGATAAAATCAGAGCCTGAGGAATGTCCTGGGAATGGAGCTGTTCCATTTTCCCAGATCCCTCAAACAAATCCCAAACTTTTCCCTTGGAGACTCCTCCTCCCCTGAGCAAGGGCAGGATGGAGCTGAAAAATTCCAAAGTTCCAGATGGAACCAACAAATCCCAAAGTTCCCAATTTCAAGTTCCACCTGCCCAGGTGAGCTCCACTGGTCTTTATCCAGGGAATATTTCCTTGGAGCATCCCAGAACTGCCCCATTCCTGCCAATTTCTGGATAAACACATCTTTATCCAGGGAATATCTCCTTGGAGCATCCCAGAACTTCTCTATTCCTGCCAATTTCAGAATTTCTGGATAAAACACATCTTTCTCCAGGGAATATTTCCTTGGAACATCCCAGAACTGCCCCATTCCTGCCAATTTCTGGATTTCTGGATAAAAATCATCTTTATCCAGGGAATATTTCCTTGGAACATCCCAGAACTTCCCCATTTTTCTCAGTGGGGTGACAGGACCAGAGGGAGGATCTGATCCAGGGCCATGATCCCTCTGGATAATTCCTTTTCCCAAGGTCACCCCAGCTGGGATGGAGCACTGGGATTAACAGTGGGAAGCCAAACTTCCTTAAATCCATTTATTCCCACTTTTCCCAACAAAAAATGGATTTAAGTGGGAATAAATGAATTTAAAATCCACCCCAAAAAAATCCCTTTTCCTGCTGCCCATGTCCATCCCTTTCCTCACGTTCTTGGAATCTCCAAGAGTTTCTTGGGATGGAATTCCCACATTCCCATTCCCAGATTCCCATTTTCATTCTGCTCCAGGCTCACTTTGTGCTTCACATCTGATCCCAACCCCATCCCTGAGGTTTGAGGGTCCAACCCCTCTACACCCAGGAGTATCCCACGAGTATCCGACTCGGAGCATCCCAACCACCTGCCAGGAGCAAAAACATGGGAAGAAATCCTCATTTTTCCCGTTATTTTTCAATGTTTTCCCCCATTTTTGGGACCCTTTGTGGTGGAGTTTTTCCCAGTGGATTTTGGGGGGATTTTATCCCCGCTAAAAACCCCGGGAGAGAACGAGAGAAAAACAAATCCTGATTAAATTATTTGGAAAATTCAGGATATTCCCCATTTAATCATCAGCTGGGAGAAGGGATGATTGGATTGGGCTGGGTTTGAACCAAATCCCTTGGGATGAGGACGAGGATGAGGATGGAGCTTTGTTAAGGTCAGAATTAACACAAAGCCAGGCCCAGGTCCCAACTCCTGCAAACAAAGTCACTTTTCCAACCAAACAACCTCTGCCTGCCAGCCCAGCGCTTTTCCATGCATTATTTATGTTGGATTCACGTTACAACCACACCAAAAAAAAAAAAAAGGGAAAAGCAGCAAAGGCCCAGCCCTGAAATGGTGAAATTAAAAACAGAAATTGAGAAAAAAAAAATAGCAAAAAAATTCAAAATTTGAGTTTTCTTTCAGGAGAGAAAGCAAAGTTTTCTTGGAACAAAGCAGCCCCTCGGTGTCTGCCAAAGAGGGGGAGGTTTTCCAGGAAAGAAAGGAGTCAGCATCCCTGGAAAAGTCACAGGATTCCTGCTTTTGTCCTCGGCAGCTGCCAGGAGCACCCCGGAAACAGCACAGCGCCACAGGATCCATCTTAAAGCAGCCGGGCCTCGGTTGGGCACGTCAGAATTCCAGGTTTTCCCGCAATTCCCGCATCCCCCCGGCCCTTGGCACTGCCCCTCTGCAAGGACCCAGCCGGGAACAGCCCGCGGTGACTTTGGGGAGTGCTCCGGAGCCATCCCAAGGAGCTGACCTTGAGGAAGGAGCCCACAGGCAGAATTCCAAAGGGAAAAGCAGAACTCACTCGAGCCATGCCCAGTTTTAGCAGGGATGGGATTTTTCCGGGCAAAACCTTCGTTTTCTCACCCAAACCTCCTCTGGGTGAGGCCTCCCCGGGATGGAATGCGGGTTTTCCCTTCTCCCTGCCCTCCAAGGAGCACCTGAGGCCACGGAAAAGGGAGGACCCCTCTCCATCCCCGCTCCATCCCTTCTCCATCCCAACAATCCCAACAATTCCTCTCCCCCAGGCCCCAGCGCTCCCACGGCCTCCTCACCCTCCTCACCCCATTCCCGAGCTTCTCGCGGCCGTGGAGCAGCGGGAGAGCCGGTAGAGCCGGGATCCCAATGATTCAGCACTTTCCCGGCTCTTCCCGATGGAGATCGATCCCCGGCAGCGGCTGCGGGAGGATGCGGATCCCGCAGCCGCCACTCACCGCTCGCCGCCGGGCCCCGCCGCTTCCCTGCGCCGCATCCCAAGCCAGGTGCGTTTTCCCGATGGATTTTTCCGGCCCGGGATGTTCTTCCGGAGGGAAGGCGACAGGGAAGGAGCGAGGCTCGTCCCCCGCAGAGCAATCGCCGCCCCCCCCCCCACCCCCCGCCGGCTCTGGGAGCCCCAAAGTTGCGCTGTCACCCCAAGGTCCCCACCCGGGCTGCGCTCCCCGTGCCCCCGCACTGCCACCGCGGGGTTTTGTCACACGCAGGGACACGAAGCCGTGACGTAAGAGCCAAAATCTCATCACATGCCCCAGCTCCCCCCTCCCGGGGTCCTGACAGCAAAAACCGGGAGATCCTGGGGGGGTCACCGAGCAGGTTGAGGACCCCAGTTTCTCCCTGAGGATGCGCGGACCCCCCCCCGTGCGCATCGCCGAGCATCCCCCGAGATCTTCCCGCATCCCGATCCCGGTGTGTCCTTACCCGGAGGAGCTGAGGTGGCCGCAGCCGGGGCTCGGTGCGGGCTCGGTGCGGGCTCGGTGCGCCGCACTGCGCGCTCCCGGGCGCGGCCGCGCCGCACTGCGCGCTCCCGAGCGGGCGGAGAGCGAGCGCGGCCCGGCAGCGGCAGCGGCAGGAGGAGGAGGAGGAGGAGGATGAGGCAGGGAAAGGAGGGAGGAAGGCACGGGCTGGAGGGGAGGGGGCAGAGCAGGAGGAGGAGCTCATTAGCGGCGCCCTTAATGAGCAGCCGCAGGCGCTCAGCGCGGGGCTGAGCCCTGCCAAGGCTGAGGGCGCAATCTGGGGACAGAAATGCGAATTTTGGGCAAGGAAAGGAGGAGTTTGGGTCACCCCGAAGAACTGACCCCTCCCAAAGCCCCGCGCGCAATCCGGGGACAGAAATGCGAATTTTGGGCAAGGAAAGGAGGAGTTTGGGTCACCCCGAAGAACTGACCCCTCCCAAAGCCCCGCGCGCAATCCGGGGACAGAAATGCGAATTTTGGGCAAGGAAAAGACGAGTTTGGGTCACCCCGAGGATGAGGAGGGTCCCCGGGGTGCTCTGTGCCCCCCGGTACTGCTGGAGAGGAGCGCGAGTGGCACCGCTCGGCTGGGGGCGACATCGGCTGCTGGCACGGGTGGCACCGATGGCACCGGTGGCACTTTTGGCAGTGGTGGCACTGCTGGAACTGCTGGGACCGGGGCACCCGTGGCACTGCCGGTACCGGTGGCACTGCCGGGGGGACAGTGCTGGCACCGGTGACAATGGTGGCACTGGTGGCACTGGTGGCACTGTCCCCCCGGGTGACCCCGCAGAGGTGACCGAGCCCGGACGTCCCCGCAGCCTCTCGGTTTAATTAAAGCTCCCCCCGCCCCCCACTCCCAGCGAGATTTGTGGCCTCGCCTTCCCGGGGTTTTTGATGAAATTCCCGGTTTTCTGCTGAGGCTGCAGAGCTGGAATTGATGGAGGTGGATGTCGGGGAGCGCCAGAGGGAGCCTGGGTTTCCTCTGGCTGCTGGATGGAAGATGAAATATGAAATATTTGATTTTAGGGGTGGATTAATGCAGGAATTAAATCCATCCAATATGCCAGTGGAAATCACGGAGTCGGGAATCAGGGGATAGCTTGGGTGGGAAGGGACCCTAAATGGATCCAATTCCATGGAATTTCATTCCATGATCCCAGGTTTTTCCAACCTGCCCTGGGACTCTCCCACCCACAGAATTCTCTGGGAATTCCATTCCCCACCCCCCTCCCAGGGAAGGATTTATTCCCAATTTCCAACTGAACTTTCCCCTGGTTCAGTCTGAGCCCATTCCCCCTTTCCCTGTCACTTTATCCCTTGTCCAAATCCTTTTCCATCTTTCCTGTCATTCCCTCAGCTCCTGGAAGGTCACAGCTGGATCATCCCAACATTTCCCTCATCCAGATGGAACAATCCCAATTTCCCAGCCTGGAATTCCTACTGGGAATTCCAGGGCTGGAGCAGCTCTGCAGGGGGGGGTCTCACCTGAGGGGGCAGAGGGGCTGAATTCCTCCCTCTCCTGCTCCATTTTTATCCCAAAAATCCATTTCCAGGTGTCATCATCCCATGGGAATGAGGGAGGAATTCCCGTGGCAGAAATTCCATGGGGATCCCTGCATTTGCTGGATCTCCAGAGGGGGAAAAACTTCCTGGGGGGATGTGGAAACCCCAGGTGTGGAAATCCCAATTTCCCTATGGAATAACAGATCCAGGGAGCAGCTGCTGGGAAAGGAGGGAGAGAAATCAATCAGGAATATTCAAGGATGGAGCAGAATTCCAGACACTTGTCCCCAGCTGCTGGGAGCTGAGAAAACCAGGAAAAAAACATGAGGAAAAAGGGGGGGGAAAACCGGGAAAATATCATGAGGAAAAAGGGGGGAAAACAGGGAAAAAACATGGGGGAAAAGGGGGGGAAACAGGGAAAAAACATGAGGAAAAAGGGGGGGAAAATCGGGAAAAAAACATGAGGAAAAAGGGGGGAAATCCATGGGGAAAAACCATGGGGAAAACCTGGAAAAAGCTGTGGGGAAAACTGGGGAAAATTGGGGAAAAAAACCTGGGGAAAACTGGGCAAAAGCCATGGGGAAAATCAGGAAAAAAACATAGGAAAAACAGGGAAAAGCCATGGGGAAAATAATGAAAAGGCCATGTGGAAAACCAGGAAAAAAACATGGGGAAAATAAACTAAAAAAGGAAAGAGGAAAACCAGGGAAAAGCCATGGGAAAACTGGGAAAAAACATGGGGAAAAATGGGGAAAAGCCATGGAGAAAAATGGGAAAAAAAGATGGAGAAAAATGGGGAGAAAATGGAGAAAGAGAAAAATGGGAGAAAAAAAAAATGGAGCTAAAATGGGAACAACGATGGAGCGAAAAATGGGAAAAAAAACTTGGAGAAAATGGGAAAAAACACGGAGAAAAATGGACAAAAAAAAAAAAAAAAAAAAAAAAAAAAGCACAAAAAAATAAAAAAATGGAAAAAAAAAAAATGCAATAAAAAAAAAAACAAAAAAAGGGGGAAAAAAAAAAAACGCCGGAAAGACATGGGGGGGAAAACTGGGAAAAAAAGGAAAAAAAACCAAACCTTCCTCAAGGATCAGCACCAAAGGACAAAAGAAATCCCGGAGTTAAATTTGGGGACGTTTTTCCATGGATGTCCCCGAAGTCAGGGATCTTGTCCCTGACTCTGCAGCTTTGGGAACCTCAGATTTCACCGGGCTGAGCCTTTTCCGCCCGGGGGGGGGCCGGGGCCGGATCCTGCCGGATTATCCCGGAGGATCTCAGCTGGGAGACAGAGAGAGAAGGGAAATTTATATTAGAAGGGATATTTCACCCCGGAGCTGGCCTCTCCCAGCCAGTGCTGACTGCTCCTCAAGATGCTGTGATCCCTCTGGCTTCCTCCCAAGATGCTGATCCCAGAGAATTCCAGAGGCAGCCAAGGGCACGCTGCACTTCTGGAGATGCTCAAAGCCTTGAAAAGTTTTTTCCCAATTTTTTCCCATTTTTTTCCCATTTCAGGCGGGAAGGTGGGGAACACAGGGGGCCACCAACTGGGGGACAAACAGCAGCGGCTGGGGAAAAACGAGAGGGGGAAAAAGGGGGGGAAAAGGGGGAACAGAGGTGAAAAGAGGGGTGGAGGAGAGGTGGGGGGTGCAAGGGGGGGTGAGGGAGCGGGGGAGCCAAGGAGTGGGGGGGGGGGGGGGAGGGCGGGGGCCGGGCGGGGGCGGGCAACCCCCGGGGGGGGGGCGGCAAAAGGTGGGGGCAAAAGGGTTACCCGGGGGGACCCCGGGGGTAAAAGGGGGAAAAGGGGGAAAAGGGGGGAAAAAGGGGAAACAAACGGGGAAAAACGGGGGGAAGAGGTTTGGGCACGCCTTGGTGGAACACGTGGGGGTAGAACAGCGGTAAAAACGTGGGGAAAACTAGGGGGACAGAATGCGGGGACAAAAGGTGGAAAAAGGGGGATGCAAAGGGCCAAAAGGGGACACCCAGGGTGCAACCATTGGTTCCGCCCATTTTGCCCCATTTTTTTCCCATTTTGGCCCATTTTTCCCCATTTGGTTCCCATTTTCGTCCCGTTTTCCCCCATTGGTTCCCTTTTGTCCCCATTTTTTTCCCCTTTTCCCCTTTTCCTGCAAGGGTTTTTTTCTTCTCTCCCATTCATGCCCACAAATATCTGGGAAGGAATTGAAATATCCCTTTTTTTCCATGGAAAATCCCATCTGGAAGAGGCCACAGCCCTCACAAAATCTGATTTACGGGGCTGAGCTCTTTGGGCCATGAGCCAAAATTCCCTCATTTTTCCATGTAGATGCCTCTGGAAGAGGGAGGGAGCAGCAGGAAAAACTTGGAATTTGCTCATGGAGGAAAGAAAACTGGGATGTGTCTCTGGATTTATGGGAACAACCAAATCCGGTGTAAAAATGATCGAAATTCCTCAAAAAAACCAAATTGGGAGCTCCAAAAAAATCCCATCAATGGGATGGAAAATGTATCCTGAAATTCCAGGATCCTGTTTGGGACAGGGAGGGTTGGGATCAGCTGGAATTTGGGCCCTTCCCAGCAGGGAAATCCCTTCCCAGATCCAGCCTGGATCTTCATCCTCACCCTGTGGAAATTCCCTTCCCTGGGATTCTCCCGGGAGATTCCCAGCAATCCAATTATCCCGGTGAATCCGGGATGGGAAAGGAGGGAAATGAGCTCCTCCAACCTCTTTGGGAAAATATGGATCGGCCTGAAAGCCTTGGGAATGATGGATCTGGGGGGGATTTGGGGACGGGATGGTGACGGATGAACATCCAGGAACTCGGATTTTATGGATGCACATCCCAGGAACTTGGGGTTTATGGATGTGTATCCCAGGAACTCAGGTTTTATGGATGCACATTCCAAAATATTGGATTTTATGGATGCACATCCCAGAATCTCGAATTTTATGGATGCACATCCAGGAACTCGGATTTTATGGATGTGTATCCCAGGAACTTGGGTTTTATGGATGCACATCCCAGAATATTGGATTTTATGGATGCACATTCCAGGAACTCGGATTTTATGGATGCACATCCCAAAATATTGGATTTTATGGATGTGTATCCCAGGAACTCAATTTTCATGGATGCACATCCCAGAATCTCGGATTTTATGGATGCACATCCTAGGAACTCAGGTTTTATGGATGCAATATCCCAAAATCTCATTTTTAATGGATGCACATCCCAAAATATTGGATCTTATGGATGCACATCCCAGAATCTCAATTTTCATGGATGCACATTCCAGGAACTCAGGTTTTATGGATGCACATCCCAAAATATTGGATTTTATGGATGCACATCCCAGAAACTTGGGTTTTACGGATGCACATCCCAGAATCTCATTTTTCATGGATGCACATCCCAAAATCTTGGATCTTATGGATGCACATCCCAGAATCTCAATTTTCATGGATGCACATCCCAGAATCTCAAATTTTATGGATGCACATCCCAGAATCTCACATTTTATGGATGCACATCCCAGAATCCTCATTTTTAATGGATGCACCTCCCAAAATATTGGATCTTATGGATGCACATCCCAGAATCTCGGATTTTATGGATGCACATCCCAGAATCTCATTTTTTATGGATGCACATCCCAGGAACCCAATTTTCATGGACGCACATCCCAGAACCTTGGATTTTATGGATGCACATCCCAGAATTTTATGGATGCACATCCCAGAACCTCGTTTTTTATGGATGCACATCCCAGAATCTCAATTTTCATGGATGTGCATCCCAGAATCTCAGATTTTATGGAGCTCCTCCTGCCCCAGGACGTGGATGATCCCATCCAGGAAATCCTGAGGAGTTTTTCCAGGAAATCCGCAGAGGGGTTTGGCCTCATCCGCTGTTTATTCCCTGTTAATCCAGGAATTAAAACCTGGATCGGGATTTAGATGAGCTCATCCCGAGTTTGTTATTCCAAAAAAAACCCAGGATAAATTCCAAGTGGATTCCCTTGGGAGCCAATCATTGAAATGAAAGGAGAAGGGGTCGCTCCTTGCAGTGATCCAAATCCGGAGCTGTTGGAATTCCCAATCCCAGAGGATGGAAAATCCCATTTGAAATTCCCAAAATTCCCAAAAAAAGCTGCGGTTTGGGGCTGCCCGCGGTCGGGCAGTGCCACCTGCTGTCCCCGCCTGTCCCCGCTGCAGGGATTGATCCATCCCAAATCCCGGGGCCGGGAATTCCCAAACATTCGGGAAGGGCAGCAGGATGGGAAAATCGACAGCAGGAATTTCCTCCTGGAAAAGGAGGGATCCAGGTTTGGAAGGAGCTGCTCGAAAAGCTTTGGAATCTTGGCATTCCTGGGGGTATCCAAGGAATTCTTGGCCACTGGCTGATGATCCTGGAGGGATTTTTCCAGCCTCAGGAATCCGGGAATTCTACACGGCCACAACTCCTGGATTCCATCCCTGGCAGGAAAGGAAAAGGCCAAAATTCCCCGGGAGGAGAGGTTGGGATGGGGCCGGAGCTGAGCAGGATTTGGGAAAAGGGAAATCACCGCAGGGAAAAGGGAAAGAATTCCAGCAGGGCAAGGGTTGGGAGTCAGGAAAAGAGGGAAAAGCGGCAAAGCTGAGCTTGGTTGTTAATTAAAAACCTGCCTCTAATTAAGGATATTCCCTCCTCGGGCAGGGGGATGACCCAGAGCTGATCCCATGGCAAAATTCCTGCTTGGATTTGGTGATCCAGAGCTGATCCCATGGCAAAATTCCTGCTTGGATTTGATGACCCAGAGCTGATCCCATGGCAAAATTCCCACTTGGATTTGTTTCCTGGGATGTGCCCGGGCAGGCTCCAGGAGCGGAGCAGGATTTGATGGAGGAACTGGAATCTCTTGGATCCCACAGGAATCAGACTTTTCCCAGGAAAACAGCCTGGAAAATCCTGCTTGGGAAGGCTGAATCCATCCTGGAGCAAATTCCAGGATCCTCCTTCACCACTAGATCGCAGCACATCCCAAATTTCTGCTGCCAGAGCATTCCCGGGCAGGGAAAAGGAGCTGTTGGAACATCTTGGAATTCCGGGAGCAAAAATCCAGGTGGGAAATGGTGCGGAAGGAAGGACACGGTCGAGAACATTCCTGCCCTTAGGATGAATCCAACCCCCGGGAATTTCCTGGAAAAAATGCCCTGGGCAGCATCCAGCATGTCCAGGGCTTCCCGATTTCCCTTTTTCCATGGGGAAAAAAGGTTGGAATGGGATCACTGGGGTCTGCTGGTCTCCCAAAGTAAACTTGTCAGCATTCCCAAAACCCCAACCCTGGCCAAAACAAGAGAATCCCTTTG